>NC_086449.1:336572-521572 GCF_028390025.1 Pseudophryne corroboree | reverse complement strand
CGTTACCAAATACCATCTAGGTTCCACTACTCTAGGCAGGCGATACCGAGAATGTACACGGACGTCAGAAAAAGACTCACCAGTGTCCTAAAAAATGCAGTTGTACCCAATGTCCACTTAACCACGGACATGTGGACAAGTGGAGCAGGGCAGGGTCAGGACTATATGACTGTGACAGCCCACTGGGTAGATGTATGGACTCCCGCCGCAAGAACAGCAGCGGCGGCACCAGTAGCAGCATCTCGCAAACGCCAACTCTTTCCTAGGCAGGCTACGCTTTGTATCACCGGTTTCCAGAATACGCACACAGCTGAAAACCTCTTACGGCAACTGAGGAAGATCATCGCGGAATGGCTTACCCCAATTGGACTCTCCTGTGGATTTGTGGCATCGGACAACGCCAGCAATATTGTGTGTGCATTAAATATGGGCAAATTCCAGCACGTCCCATGTTTTGCACATACCTTGAATTTGGTGGTGCAGAATTTTTTAAAAAACGACAGGGGCGTGCAAGAGATGCTGTCGGTGGCCAGAAGAATTGCGGGACACTTTCGGCGTACAGGCACCACGTACAGAAGACTGGAGCACCACCAAAAACGCCTGAACCTGCCCTGCCATCATCTGAAGCAAGAAGTGGTAACGAGGTGGAATTCAACCCTCTATATGCTTCAGAGGTTGGAGGAGCAGCAAAAGGCCATTCAAGCCTATACAATTGAGCACGATATAGGAGGTGGAATGTACCTGTCTCAAGCGCAGTGGAGAATGATTTCAACGTTGTGCAAGGTTCTGCAACCTTTTGAACTTGCCACACGTGAAGTCAGTTCAGACACTGCCAGCCTGAGTCAGGTCATTCCCCTCATCAGGCTTTTGCAGAAGAAGCTGGAGGCATTGAAGGAGGAGCTAAAAGGGAGCGATTCCGCTAGGCATGTGGGACTTGTGGATGGAGCCCTTAATTCGCTTAACAAGGATTCACGGGTGGTCAATCTGTTGAAATCAGAGCACTACATTTTGGCCACCGTGCTCGATCCTAGATTTAAAACCTACCTTGGATCTCTCTTTCCGGCAGACACAAGTCTGCTGGGGTTCAAAGACCTGCTGGTGAGAAAATTGTCAAGTCAAGCGGAACGCGACCTGTCAACATCTCCTCCTTCACATTCTCCCGCAACTGGGGGTGCGAGGAAAAGGCTCAGAATTCCGAGCCCACCCGCTGGCGGTGATGCAGGGCAGTCTGGAGCGACTGCTGATGCTGACATCTGGTCCGGACTGAAGGACCTGACAACGATTACGGACATGTCGTCTACTGTCACTGCATATGATTCTCTCACCATTGAAAGAATGGTGGAGGATTATATGAGTGACCGCATCCAAGTAGGCACGTCAGACAGTCCGTACTTATACTGGCAGGAAAAAGAGGCAATTTGGAGGCCCTTGCACAAACTGGCTTTATTCTACCTAAGTTGCACTCCCACAAGTGTGTACTCCGAAAGAGTGTTTAGTGCCGCCGCTCACCTTGTCAGCAATCTGCGTACGAGGTTACTTCCAGAAAATGTGGAGAAGATGATGTTCATTAAAATGAATTATAATCAATTCCTCCGTGGAGACATTGACCAGCAGCAATTGCCTCCACAAAGTACACAGGGAGCTGAGATGGTGGATTCCAGTGGGGACGAATTGATAATCTGTGAGGAGCGGGATGTACACGGTGATATATCGGAGGATGATGATGAGGTGGACATCTTGCCTCTGTAGAGCCAGTTTGTGCAAGGAGAGATTAATTGCTTCTTTTTCGGTGGGGGTCCAAACCAACCCGTCATTTCAGTCACAGTCGTGTGGCAGACCCTGTCACTGAAATGATGGGTTGGTTAAAGTGTGCATGTCCTGTTTATACAACATAAGGGTGGGTGGGAGGGCCCAAGGACAATTCCATCTTGCACCTCTTTTTTCTTTCATTTTTATTTGCGTCATGTGCTGTTTGGGGAGTGTTTTTTGGAAGGGCCATCCTGCGTGACACTGCAGTGCCACTCCTAGATGGGCCAGGTGTTTGTGTCGGCCACTAGGGTCGCTTAGCTTACTCACACAGCTACCTCATTGCGCCTCTTTTTTTCTTCTTTGCGTCATGTGCTGTTTGGGGAGTGTTTTTTGGAAGGGCCATCCTGCGTGACACTGCAGTGCCACTCCTAGATGGGCCAGGTGTTTGTGTCGGCCACTAGGGTCGCTTATCTTACTCACACAGCTACCTCATTGCGCCTCTTTTTTTCTTCTTTGCGTCATGTGCTGTTTGGGGAGTGTTTTTTGGAAGGGCCATCCTGCGTGACACTGCAGTGACACTCCTAGATGGGCCAGGTGTTTGTGTCGGCCACTAGGGTCGCTTAGCTTACTCACACAGCTACCTCATTGCGCCTCTTTTTTTCTTCTTTGCGTCATGTGCTGTTTGGGGAGTGTTTTTTGGAAGGGCCATCCTGCGTGACACTGCAGTGCCACTCCTAGATGGGCCAGGTGTTTGTGTCGGCCACTAGGGTCGCTTATCTTTGATAAAGCTAAATATTTATCGTATATAATACCCTTTATGAGGTCTAAGAACACTGTACGCTATTTATGTATGAAGTACCGTAAGGGTACGCTAGTTGCGTAACAATCGCTTTGCCGTGATCGAGACGCTCAAGCGTCACGTTCACTCACGGCCAAGAGATCACAGGCAGGCACGTTATTGGCTGTTAACTAAAGTAATGATTCGCTATAACGTAGCGAACGCTCGGGACCACGAGGAGATCACCAGCGGAGCTGACGCTCACTATATTAAACCTTTGTATCTAAACCATAAACAGTGTAATGTGCAGTAAAACCTTAGTGTAATGTTAGAGAGTAAATGCAACACAGTATAACCTTATTACCTTAAAAGCTGTTTGAGCGTCACCGACGCTCTGAGAATACTTAATACTATAAGAAACACACAGATACCGTGCTCAGGGTCCAACGCCTAAAATATATATTATGAATGCTATACTTGCAAAAGAGTTAAACACAATACAAGTCATACACTACAATATAACATAGACTACCTAACCAGATAACTACACAAGAAATACAATACAATACAATTTAAGGGAAAAATGAGTGAGAAAGAGGAGAGAGAGAGAGAGAGAGACTGAGAGAGATTGGCCCACAATAACAAGAAGATCAATATAGTTGCGGAGAAACACTTACGCACAAGGGGAAACGATCGCATGCGCCTCGATATCCAGCTCCCGATTATCAGCAATGAGAACCGTTGAAGAGAGTGAACTGGATATGGTCGGCCTGCCTATTTATGCCCCACACACAATGCAATTCAATGGTCCCTACAATCTTATTGTTCATTGGACACAGGAATTCGGCTTCGCATTATAACAAAAGGTCATAGGTTGATTCATACAGGTGGGCTGTGACTATTTCCAACTGCTCAGGTGGGAGGGAAACTGGGTTTCCCGCCGCATGGGTAATAAAGTGCAAATAAAGTAAATGTTCATAAACTTCTTATGTCCATAACTATTCGCACGAGCGATTGATCTGCTTCAAACCAACACCGAAATATTTGGAATTAAATATTCTTCCGATGGATACTAAACACCACTGTATTACTCCTGTCTGACCCTTCGTATCAAACAAAGAGGGATTTCTCTGTTCATGAACATTCTATATTAACCAAACTTTCAGAATCTATCAAAGGGACCATGATCTACAAAATACATTATTAGTGAAAATATGTAATGATTGAGTCGCACGCTACGATCGCATAAACTCTACCGTAAATACGCATACCATGCGCCTGCGGGTGCCCGCGACTGTGAGTATGCGCACGTACGGGAGAGCGTACGCATGCGCAGCACGGACCAGTATGAGGTGCAAATATGGCAGTGTGTGTAGAGATATTTTTCTGACTTTGACAGTCCACCCTTTGGCAGTCAATAATAACTGCCACCTTCTAAAACATTTCAAAAGGAGAAAAATATATGTCAGGGGTTAATTCATTTCCATGGTTGGGTAAGGGAGGAGTGAGGAGTAGGTGGGAAGAGGGTATGACCTAGTGAGATAGCAGAAGCATGTATGTATGAGTCCATGTTTGGGGGGTCATGTATCATCGTGCCGTACGTGTTGTAAATCAAGCTTCGAGGTATTGCGAAGTATACATGTGAATTCCTTCTTATCCCGTGGTACGGGTCTGTGGATGGGCTGTCAAACTTTACCGAGCTCTTTTTGGCTTTGGTTGTAACAAAATGGGGGAGCACATTTTAGTTGATGATACATGAATGGGGGAGATATGTGATTGCTGATATCTGTGCCTGTATTCCCTATCGACTATGTGTGTCATTACCTGAGGGTTGTAGAAATGAAGATAAAGAACACTTATGGTAAATGCAGTGGTATTCTATGTCAGGTTAATGTACATCTGTCGGTTGAAGTTTTGTTCGGTATCAGTTGAAAGTCGTCTTCTTTGCGCTGTTTTGCCCATTAGGTGCGAGCAAAAAGCTTTGTCAATGCCAATAGATTTACAAAAATGTTGGGCTAGCGTGAGTTTAAGAATTCTAGGGAAACTGGGGATCCATGGCAAAGTTCATCAAATGTCCGTATCTAAAGTGGTCAAAACTTCTTCTTTGGTCAATCCGTTGTCTGTATAGTGTCTTGTCAACTTCCTCGTCCAAGGGGGTCTTTTTATCTTGGAGAAAAACAGAAAAACAGGTGAAAGAAACGGACCGTAGAAATCGCATTTTCATCACATCATTGTTTCTACATTTGGGTCATAAATCAAGTCCAGGTTAATTACAGTTTCCTCACTCCTTAAACTCATTACCCTTGTACGGTGTTTGCACTTCATTAAAGCCTGACCGCATCTAAATATCAAGCCAATTGATATGACAACACCTAAGATACATAGGAGAAACTTCCCAACATCCATTATGACTCCTTGAGCCCAGTCTCCTAAACCAGAAAACCAATTTCGCGGGTTCAACCATGACACCCAACCAGTCAGCTCATTACCTACAGCAGCAAGAGTGAGATTGTGTCTCCTGCGAAATTCCCACTTCAATTGGAGAATATCGTCCATCTTTTGGTCTATGACCTCGACCGGATCCTCGGTGCTATTCGTAATATATGTGCAACATTTCACGCCGTATTGTGTTGCCAGTGTGACACAATATCCGCCTGTCACTGCTGTGAGGTAATTGAGAACCATTCTATGCTGTACCAGTTCTGTTTTGTAAGCCTGGAGTTCTCTTCCAGTATACCTAAACGTGTCATCATACATTTCAGTGATATTATCTAACAAATTTGCGAGCGCCGATATGTATTTATAATTCAGCACTCCTCTAGCGGTGCGGGTGAAATCTAACGCGATTAAGAATTGAATCCCGGTGGATTCACTTATCAGATCAGAGGCCGGATGCTCTGTCTTCTCTATCAGGTGCCTTTTAACAACGTGCTCGTAATGGGTGTGAGTATAAGGAGCTTGGGCACCACGGTGTATGTCTTTCATTTTGTCATGTGATACAGTCATTACTTCAGGCAGTACTTTTCCAATATAACACAATCCTTCAGAGTTTGGGGCAAGCCACTTGTACGCCTTTCTCCCGCATATGAAATATGCATCATCGGGGAGAACATATGGGACGGAGTAGGACATAACCATATTACACACCTTCCATGTGAAATCTCCTAACCCTAATTCTTCCATCTGCTTAGTACACGTATCAGGTTGTACGATATGTGCACAGTATCCTGGTGATACCTCTCCAACTTTAGTAATCCTATTTCCTAAGGTATACCTATACCGGAAAGATTTTCCTCTACTGGCTATGTGGCGTACAAGCTCTGTATCTGTAGGCATTCTATCTGCTCTGTGCGAAAAGGTCATGGTGTGGTTACTCCATGACACTTCCCAATTTCCCGGTTTTCGGGGATTGGAGATGTTGAAACATAATAGGGACCTATCCACATGGTATTGGTGGAGCTTCAAACTAGGAGGGCTGGAGATATTAAACCTCCGGTCCACCGGTCTCCCACCATTTAACTCAAGTACCTCCTCTATCGTTAAAGGAAATGGTACTAGCCCTGATTTGCTATGACCCTGAGGTACTTGAGAGCATACCCAACAATCTGTTTTGTTTAACACATTACCCACTAAGGAGTGATAGTCACTCAATGGATGCCGGTCCATATGGATATTAAAACTGGATTGGCATTTCTTAATGCACCCATCCTCAATGACATTGTTACAGAGCCTACAGATACAGTTTTCTTCAGCTAACAATCCTTCACAATTCCTTCTATGGTCAATGCTATCGGATCGTTTTCTGATACTCGCCTTTGCTTGTTGATTATGTTGTTCTCGGAAAACTACGCCTCCATCTTTATCATCAGAACCCATTCCAGAACCTCTCTCGACCTCCATGGTACTCTCGCCGGAACAGACTGCTCTGGTCAACATCATGGTTAACAGGAAAATCCGGATCACAGTCTCTTGGGGCAAGTCCATCTTATAGGAGGAGACGAAGAAGAATGAGAAGGGGAAAAAAGAAATTTTAGGGAGAGGGGATGGGAAGTGGAGAAAAACAATAAAAGGGAGTGGGGAGTCGACAACAGCTCTTGGTCTTGAGATTTTCACGGCTCAGGTGCCGCCTCAGTCCTCCTGGAACAGACACTCCAGTGATACAACCTCTACCGTCTGTTCCTTATCACGGGACTTCTCTGGATCAGCAACCTTCTTGCAGTGGGATGAATGGACCCAAGTCTCTCTCTCAGCAACCTTCAATGCTGTGGTGCTAGTCAATAAGACCTGGTATGGTCCTTCCCATCTATCAATAAGACAACCTGAGCGTAGAAAATTCCGTATCATTACATAATCCCCAGGTTCAATGTCATGACAATTACTATCTGGTAAATCAGGAATCACCAACTTCAGATTATCATTTTGATTCCTCAACTGTTTACTCATGTTAATCAAGTATTTTACATGTTACACTTCATTGTTACACTTCAAATCATCCTGAGGGTTAATCATAACATGCGGTTGTCGACCAAACAAGATTTCAAAGGGAGACAGATTAAGAGGGGACCTGGGAGTGGTTCTGATGCTGTACAGTACAATGGGTAAAGCTTCTGGCCATGTCAATCCTGTCTCTGCCATCACTTTACTCAGTTTATTTTTAATAGTGCTGTTCACTCTTTCGACCTTCGCACTCGCCTGTGGACGGTACGGAGTGTGCAGTTTGCTATCAATTCCCATCAACTTACACATTCCTTGAAAGACATCACCTGTAAAATGGGTACCCCTATCACTTTCGATAATTCTAGGGATACCATATCTACATACAAATTCCTGCACAATTTTCTTAGCAGTAAACATAGCGGTATTTGTGGCCGCTGGAAATGCTTCGACCCAATTTGAGAAAACATCTATACAAACAAGTACATATTTCAAATTTCGACAAGGGGGTAATTGAATGAAGTCAATCTGTATTACCTGGAAAGGGCCGCCGGCAGGTGGGATATGGGATGGTTCTGTAGGTATTGCCTTTCCAATATTCTTTCTCAAACAGGTAAGGCATGACATGGCTCTTTTACTCGCATGAGAGGAGAATCCTGGGGCGCACCAATATGCTCTTACCAACTTGCACATCTTTTCCTTGCCTAGATGAGTCAGCCCGTGAGCTGCTTCAGCCAAACATGGAAGATATGCTCTGGGGGCCACTGGTTTACCATGTCCATCCGTCCAGAGTCCTGAGGACTCCTGGCCATATCCCTTTGCCTTCCAGACTGCCTTTTCCTGTGTGGAACACAAATTTTGCATCTCACACAACTTCTGTGTGTTGATGGTATTAAATACCATCAGTTGTGTGGTGTCTGTCTGTCTGGGGGTAGCAGCTGCTAACTTAGCTGCTTCGTCTGCTCGACTGTTACCAAGTGATACTGGGTCCTGGCTATATGTATGTGCTTTACATTTGATAACAGCCACTCTGTCGGGTTCCTGTATCGCTGTTAGAAGCCTTTTTATGTGGGCTGCATGCGCTACCGGTGTACCAGCTGCCGTCATGAAATTTCTGAGGCGCCATAGGGCTCCGAAATCATGAACTACCCCGAAGGCGTATCTAGAATCGGTGTAGATATTGGCTGATTTGCCCTTAGCCAATTCACATGCTCTGGTTAGGGCGACCAGTTCAGCAACCTGGGCTGAGTGAGGTGGGCCTAGTGGTTCCGCTTCTATGGTGCCTTGGTCATCTACGACTGCGTATCCAGTACACAAGTCTCCCGAGTCTGACTGTCTATGACAACTACCGTCCGTGTAGAACGTAAGTTCTGCATCTTCCAGTGGGTTGTCACTGATGTCAGGCCTTGCGGTAAAATTTTGGGTCAAATATTCTATACAATCATGAGTATCTTCCTTTGTATTAAATCCTCCTTCCCCAGTACTCTCATCCTCCACCCTTTGTGCCTGACCAGGCACACCTGGGAGATATGTTGCAGGATTTAATGCACTGCATCTCCTTATGGTGATGTTTACGGGGGCCATTAGTGCCAATTCCCATCTTGTAAACCGCGCTGATGAGATGTGCCTGGTTTGGGCAGAATTTAACAAGGCTGACACTGCATGCGGTGTATGAATTGTGAGGTTGTGGCCTAGCACGACATCTTCGCTTTTTGTCACTAGCAATGCTATCGCAGCAACGCTTCGCAAGCATGTGGGGAGGGATCGCGCTACCGTGTCTAGCTGAGCGCTGTAATATGCTACTGGCCTGCTGGCATCACCGTGCTTTTGGGTTAGTACGCCTGCCGCGCAACCAGCACTTTCTGTTCCGTATAGTTCAAAGGGTTTCCCATAGTCCGGCATACCTAATGCTGGTGCCTGCGTTAGGCACTGTTTAAGTCTCTCAAATGCTGCCTCAGACTCGTCTGTATGCGAAATCCGATCAGGTTTGTTTGAGGAGACCATTTCCTGCAAGGGTAACGCTAACATGGAAAACCCTGGGATCCAATTACGGCAATACCCACACATTCCTAAAAATGTTCTGATCTGTTGCTGGGTTTGTGGCAGAGTCATGTCTCTAATTGCTTGAATTCTATCAGCGGTCAGGTGTCTCAGTCCTTGTGTTAGACAGTGTCCCAAATATTTTACCTTAGTTTGGCATAATTGCAACTTGTCTTTGGAAACCTTGTGTCCTGTGTCTGAAAGATGAAACAGGAGCTGTTTCGTATCCTTCAGGGATGCCTCCAATGAATCAGAACACAGTAGTAGATCATCCACGTACTGTATTAATACTGATCCACTCACTGGTTGGAAAGACTGTAAGCAATCATGCAAAGCCTGAGAAAATATACTTGGGCTATCTATGAATCCTTGTGGTAATCGAGTCCATGTGTATTGGACTCTGTATGTAAATGCGAACAAATATTGGCTGTCAGGGTGCAGAGGTACCGAAAAGAAAGCGGAGCAGAGGTCAATAACAGTGAAAAATTTCGCAGTGGGAGGGATTTGCATTAGGATGACAGCTGGATTTGGCACTACGGGGAACTGACTCTCAACTATTTTGTTAATCCCCCTTAGATCCTGCACTAGCCTGTAACCCCTCCCCCCACTCTTTTTCACAGGGAAGATGGGACTATTAGCAGTGCTGGACGTTCTTACCAGAATGCCCTGTTGTAGCAAGCGCTCTATTACTGGGTAAACTCCTAACTCCACCTCTGGCTTCAGAGGGTACTGTGGGATTTTTGGAGCTATCCTACCATCTTTTACTTGTACAACTACTGGAGCTACGTTTGCCATTAATCCAGTGTCCTGTCCATCTTTTGTCCAAAGTGACTCTGGTATCTGAGATGTCATTTCTTCTACTTGGGAGGGAGTCCTATTTGTCATAGTGGTATGTGACATTAATTTTGACGGGGAGTCTAACATGTCTCGTACTTCCTGAGCGTGATTCTCAGGTATGTCCAAGAATACACCTTCAGGAGTACAATAAATGACGCACCCCATTTTACACAGTAAGTCTCTTCCCAGGAGATTGGTCGGTGCCGATGCAGCCAGCAAAAAGGAATGCTTGGTATGTAAAGGCCCTACTGTAATCTCGGCTGGTTTGCTAACAGGGTAGTGCTGGACTACTCCTGCTACTCCCACGGCTGGAATTGTCTTACCAGTGGTTCTCATGCCCACTGTCGAATTTATCACTGATTTGGCCGCCCCTGTATCTACAAGAAAGTTTAATGATTTACCAGCTACATTGATTGCAATTTCTGGTTCACTTCCAAGACTTGCAATCAATTTTACTGGCTGCAGATTACAGGTATGGCCACACCCCTATTGGGTATGGTGACCTTCCTGAATCCCGCTGGCAGCAACTACTTGTGAGGGAGTTAGCTGGGAACTACCAGAGGTTTGCCAATCTCTGTTTGGGGGGTATCTTTTTGTTTCCCCTGCATGTGGCTCATAACTCCGTTTCTGCGGACCTTGCTCCCAATGTCGTGTGTCGTGTCGTTGTCTAGGGGGTTGGTATGAGTTTCGTACATTCTTTACTCTACAATCTCGTGCCATGTGTCCCTGTTTATGACAAGAATAACAAGTAACCACACTTGACTTACCCACAGGGTTTGGTGATACAAACAAAGGCTGCCTTGTGGTCAGGGCCTGTATACTTACGGCCATTAACTTATCACTTTGTTGTTCCCTGTGTCTGGTGATGTTCCTATCGTGATCAATAGCAGCCTCTCTCAAAGTAGCCACAGACAGACCTCGCCAACATGGTTGTGTGGTCTGTACCCTAGTCTTTAATGATTCTTTTAAACCATCCATCAGTACCGATACTGCTACTTCTCGATGGTTTATGTTTGTTTTAATGTCCTCTATGCCTGTGTATTTTGCCATTTCTGATAATGCTCTGTGAAAATACTCTGCAGCTGTCTCTGACTCCTTCTGTTTAATGGAGAATATCTTGTTCCATCTGACTACCGCTGGGAAATATTCTTTTAACTGTAAGCTTATTCTTTTTACATTGTCTTTGTTGTACACATCTGTAAGAGGTACATCCTGATCTAATCCGCAATCAGCTAAAAATTGAGTTGTGTCAACATTGGAGGGTAAACATGCTCTCAGCAATATCTGCCAGTCTTTATTGTTGGGCTCTACAGTGTTACCTAAGTCTCTGATGTATTTTTGACTGGCAACTAAATCTTTTCTAGGGTCAGGGAATTCAGACACGATGGTTCTTAATTCCATTCTGGAAAATGGGCTATACATGGCAATGTTCCTCACAGGGGTGACCCCTGTTGTGTCAGTTTTCCCATTTGGAACAGCTATTACCCTAACAGGATTAACTCTAACAACATCACTCTGTGTGGGTTCTACAGCCTGTGGTGAAATGGCTTCAGCATAGTGTATGGTGCCGTACTTACCTGTAGACACGACCTCACCTATCCCTCCGCTAGGGGCCTTTGTTACTAATCTCGTGGGTGGAGCTGTGCCTACTGTGGTCTCTGCTATGGTGGCTGCTAGAGAGAGCGCTGAAATTGTTGCCGATTCGTCTTCTTGATCACACTCCTGAGGAAAGTTCAAAACAGGGTACAACTTGCACGGGTTAATACTTGTATTGGTTAATTGGTTAACATTATCTTTAACATTTACACAGTTGCTAAGTGTTTGTGTGTTACACCTTAGTGCGTCATTCTCCGCAACCAATTTCTCTCCTGATATGTATGGTGGCGGTGGGGCCGTGGCTATCAGTTTTCTGATTGAGCCAGATCCCGCCGCCTGAGCCAATCCTCTCTGTATGTCACCTTCCTGCTGCCACAACTGCAAATAATCGTAATGTTTGATTCGTCTCTTTGTTGATTTAATGAGACATATCCTTCTCCTTAAATTCGTTAACACTTCTGTGCTGAAGCTACCTACTCTTGGGAATTTCTCCCCGTCATGTACTGTCATTCTCTACCATTCATCACATAAAGCTTCTGTGTGACTTCCGTATTTCTCACACATTACATACCTTGCCGACCCAATTGGTCGGTTCACTGAATCAACCCGAACCGAGGTTGATCGCCCCCTACCTGAACAAGTGGCCCCCATAGTTCGAAGGTGTTGCTTTATTTAACCAACCCTTACGCAAACCAAATGTCCAAAATAGGCTGGCGGTGGCGGTTTACCGAGTACCCCACTCACTCGCCCACGCCGACCAATACGACCTGATCACACCGATATGGTGCTGGCGTACTCGACCTAGGGCCCCTGCGACCTGAACCTCTATTTACTGGAACCTGTGAGGGTGCTCCGAAGAACACTTACTCTTTCCAGTAACTATTGGTTGCTGGATAGTTCCTGAGTGAGCAGCGAACTTCCCTTAAAATAAAAAAAGTTACACAAATCACGTTAGAATGTACAAATAGCGTTTATGACCTTCGTACACAAATAGTACCGGTCAGGTTTACTAATGCACACAATTACGTGCGGTACAATCGTTTAGTACACAAGCAACTAATCTTATGTACTGAGCGACCAGTGGAATCGAAAATTACGGCTGCGAATTCCTTCAGCCAGAGCTTATATGGCCTATATGGGTGTTGCACCAACCCTTTCTTGGTGTTGTGCCTGTGGACTGTATAGCGGACTTCCTTGTCTGCTGTACCTGAACCTGTTGGTCTGTTATGACCTCCTGGTCTGTTACAGTATGACCTCCTGGTCTGCTACACTCTAATGCTCAAATTGTATATTTAACCAGAGATGCCTCCCTAGCCACCATGTACGTCACTTACACGCATGTACCTCACGAGTACTCGACTTTTCTTGTGGTTCAACCTGTAAAATTGTATACAACACACTCACTCACCACATGTACACTTTTGTTTCTATTTCTATTTCTGCGCAGAAATTTCTCTTTAGACCAGATATGTTACAAATTAGGAGAAGGATCTATTAATTTAAATTTGGAATTAAAAAAAATTTGCGCGATTTATCGCCTGGCGTTATTTACCGCGTGGCGCTACTTATCGCGTTGAGAGGAGAGAGAAAAAAACTTGTGATTTGAGTTACGTGGGCGTACCCGTACGCTCCGTTGCGTAATATACGCTGCGTGCGTCGGCCCTTGGATTGCGTACGCAAGTCTCAGTCTTTTGTTAGAGACACGCGTACGCAAAGCAAAGATCCACCGTAACACAATTTATACGTTTATCAAATATAGAACTGGCAAACAGGAGAGTGACATACGAAAATACACCAATGAAAAGGAAATGCAGATATATATGTCCCGGATTCCTTCAGCACCCTTTATTAAGAGAAGCAGACGCTTATCCAAACAGCACTACGAGGAATATGATCTCCCGCCCTTTGCTGCTGGATAATGTCTGCTGAAATTACCTAGTGCAGATATGTGAAGGACAGGACGAGCCGCCAATTGATAAAGCTAAATATTTATCGTATATAATACCCTTTATGAGGTCTAAGAACACTGTACGCTATTTATGTATGAAGTACCGTAAGGGTACGCTAGTTGCGTAACAATCGCTTTGCCGTGATCGAGACGCTCAAGCGTCACGTTCACTCACGGCCAAGAGATCACAGGCAGGCACGTTATTGGCTGTTAACTAAAGTAATGATTCGCTATAACATAGCGAACGCTCGGGACCACGAGGAGATCACCAGCGGAGCTGACGCTCACTATATTAAACCTTTGTATCTAAACCATAAACAGTGTAATGTGCAGTAAAACCTTAGTGTAATGTTAGAGAGTAAATGCAACACAGTATAACCTTATTACCTTAAAAGCTGTTTGAGCGTCACCGACGCTCTGAGAATACTTAATACTATAAGAAACACACAGATACCGTGCTCAGGGTCCAACGCCTAAAATATATATTATGAATGCTATACTTGCAAAAGAGTTAAACACAATACAAGTCATACACTACAATATAACATAGACTACCTAACCAGATAACTACACAAGAAATACAATACAATACAATTTAAGGGAAAAATGAGTGAGAAAGAGGAGAGAGAGAGAGAGAGACTGAGAGAGATTGGCCCACAATAACAAGAAGATCAATATAGTTGCGGAGAAACACTTACGCACAAGGGGAAACGATCGCATGCGCCTCGATATCCAGCTCCCGATTATCAGCAATGAGAACCGTTGAAGAGAGTGAACTGGATATGGTCGGCCTGCCTATTTATGCCCCACACACAATACAATTCAATGGTCCCTACAATCTTATTGTTCATTGGACACAGGAATTCGGCTTCGCATTATAACAAAAGGTCATAGGTTGATTCATACAGGTGGGCTGTGACTATTTCCAACTGCTCAGGTGGGAGGGAAACTGGGTTTCCCGCCGCATGGGTAATAAAGTGCAAATAAAGTAAATGTTCATAAACTTCTTATGTCCATAACTATTCGCACGAGCGATTGATCTGCTTCAAACCAACACCGGAATATTTGGAATTAAATATTCTTCCGATGGATACTAAACACCACTGTATTACTCCTGTCTGACCCTTCGTATCAAACAAAGAGGGATTTCTCTGTTCATGAACATTCTATATTAACCAAACTTTCAGAATCTATCAAAGGGACCATGATCTACAAAATACATTATTAGTGAAAATATGTAATGATTGAGTCGCACGCTACGATCGCATAAACTCTACCGTAAATACGCATACCATGCGCCTGCGGGTGCCCGCGACTGTGAGTATGAGCAGGTACGGGAGAGCGTACGCATGCGCAGCACGGACCAGTATGAGGTGCAAATATGGCAGTGTGTGTAGAGATATTTTTCTGACTTTGACATCTTACTCACACAGCTACCTCATTGCGCCTCTTTTTTTCTTCTTTGCGTCATGTGCTGTTTGGGGAGTGTTTTTTGGAAGGGCCATCCTGCGTGACACTGCAGTGCCACTTCTAGATGGGCCAGGTGTTTGTGTCGGCCACTAGGGTCGCTTAGCTTACTCACACAGCTACCTCATTGCGCCTCTTTTTTTCTTTGCGTCATGTGCTGTTTGGGGAGTGTTTTTTGGAAGGGCCATCCTGCGTGACACTGCAGTGACACTCCTAGATGGGCCCGGTGTTTGTGTCGGCCACTAGGGTCGCTTATCTTACTCACACAGCTACCTCATTGCGCCTCTTTTTTTCTTTTTTGCGTCATGTGCTGTTTGGGGAGTGTTTTTTTGGAAGGGCCATCCTGCGTGACACTGCAGTGCCACTCCTAGATGGGCCAGGTGTTTGTGTCGGCCACTAGGGTCGCTTAGCTTAGTCATCCAGCGACCTCGGTGCAAATTTTAGGACTAAAAATAATATTGTGAGGTGTGAGGTATTCAGAATAGACTGAAAATGAGTGGAAATTATGGTTTTTGAGGTTAATAATACTTTGGGATCAAAATGACCCCCAAATTCTATGATTTAAGCTGTTTTTTTAGGGTTTTTTGAAAAAAACACCCGAATCCAAAACACACCCGAATCCGACAAAAAAAATTTGCTGAGGTTTTGCCAAAACGCGGTCGAACCCAAAACACGGCCGCGGAACTGAACCCAAAACCAAAACACAAAACCCGAATAATTTCAAGTGCACATCCCTAGTTTACAGCCCTTTTTATGATTGTGCTGTGGTCTCCAGATGTAAATAAAGAGGTTCCATATATGCCGTCTGATGGAGGTTCGTATAAGTGATGTCCCGGTCACCTAACTTTCCCTATACTACCAACCTTATCACGGTGGTGATGTCCGTCGGCTTCCGTCCTCCTCCGGCGGGTTCCCCCGCTCCGTCTTGCTGCTCCCTCTAGCCGCTACTCACGTGCGCCGTGCGGCGCTGAATGATGGATTGCTGTCCCAGTCTGTGAGGCGGCTTGAAAAAAACCAGCGGCGTGCTGGTAAGAGCAGAGTGGAGTAAATAAAGTCTTTTTGGAGTCCGTGAATACAGCGCTTCACCCAACGCGTTTCAGGCTACAAGCCCTTAGTCATGGCACATTAAACCCCCGGCGCCTAGCGCCCTATACATTTAAAAATGGCACCAAGCGCACATTGTCCACATAATGGCGCCGGGCACTAGGGGTTAACCCCTTCAGTGCCACAGCTGCCATTAACCATGTGGCCACTAGGGCTGTCCGGCCACACTTATACTTGCCTCTTGTGAAACTGGTAAGCCTGATTTGAAAAATCTGTGAGGTGGGAGCTTTTGGAACTCCAGTCTGTAGCCCTGGGAAATAAGATCTATGACCCAGGGATCCTGGCACGAATATGACCAGATCTGACTGAAGAAATTTAGGCGAGCTCCCATCTAACAGTCTTCCAGGCATTGCGGTCCACCATCATGCTGAAGGCTCTGAGGAAGCAGAGCGTGAGTTCTGTTCCCGAGCACCTGCTGTTGCTGGTTTGCGTCGTTTACCTCTTGCGCCGCTGGAGGACGTAGAAGCACCTCTGGATTTGTCCTTGAACTTGGCAGTCCGAAAGGACTGTAACTTAGAAGCTGAATAAGTCTTCTTGGTTGGGGGAGCTGCAGGAGGAAGATACGTAGACTTACCCGCAGTAGCTGTGGAGATCCATTTGTCTTATTCATCTCCAAACAAGGCCTCTCCAGTGAATGGTAGGCCTTCCACGCCTTTCCTGGAATCCGCGTCGGCAGTCCATTGGCGTAGCCACAAGCCTCTGCGTGCCGACACTGCCATAGCAGTGGGGCGTGCATTAAGCATGCCTATTTCCTTTATGGTTTCCACCATAAAGTTTGCAGAGTCCTGTATATGCTACAGGAGTAAGACAACATCCCCCCTAAATAAGGAATGTAACCCCTCAATTAGGTTACCTGACCATTTCGCAATGGCTTTAGTGATCCACGCACATGCAATAGTGGGTCTTTGGGCCACCCCAGCAGCTGTGTACAATTATTTCAGTGTAGTCTCAATTTTACGATCAGTCGAGTCTTTCAGGGAGGCTGCACCAGGAACAGGCAATACAATTTTTCGTGACAGCCTAGAGACTGATGCATCCACTATCGGTGGATTTTCCCATTTTTTCCTATCCTCCAGAGGAAAAGGAAAAGATGAAAGCAACCTTTTATGGATCTGAAACTTCTTATCAGGATTAACCCACGGTTCTTCAAACAGGGTATTCAATTACTTTGACGCAGGAAAAGTGACAGAGGATTTCTTTTGTACATTAAAATAAGATTCCTCACACTCCTCTGACACCTTATCAGGAATATGCAGAACATCTCTGATAGCCTCTAGAAGAGCCTCTATTCCCTGTGACAGAGTAGCACCCCTGCCCCCTCTGAGTCCACCTCTCCCTCCTCCATGTCTGACCCATCAGCGTCAGAGTCAGACTGCAGGATATGGGCCAGAGATCGCTTTTGCGGACAAATGGGAGGGGACTGAGACACTGGTTTGGGGACTGAGTCTCTGTTCATACACTCATCCACAGTCTGTTTTTAGTATTGCGTCTCTTTCTCATTGCGGGACAATTTTGTAGAAAGAGTGGAGATCATTAATTTAAGAGAATTAACCCATTCCGGTTTAGTCCCGCTAGTCTGTGAACCCTGAGTACCCAGTAGTGAGCCCTCTGGTGCAGAGGAACACTCAGCGGTACAAGAGACATACTCTTTGTCTGACATAATGTACTATGACAGCACACACACACAGGAAAGGTTACGCACAATTGAACCACAAAGAGCCCGTCAGGGAGACACAGAGATGTTTGGAGCCAGCCCCCACCGCACCCTTACATCTAATGCCAAGCTTAGCTGGGTCACAGACTAAGTATCCTGATAGAGGACTTAGTACACTAATAATTGCTCCCCCCCTGCTATGACCCCCTGGTACCGCTGAGGTAATCTGGAGTCACACTGGAGGAGCTGCGCGTCCCTGTCAGTCAGCGTCTGTGGCCACTGCAGAGGGAAAATGGTGCTGGTGAGCTGCTGGATCCTCTCATAGTTAAGCCCCGCCCGTTCAATAGCACGCGGTCTTACCGCTTTTTTTTTTATACTGGCTGAGGTAATTTTTGTGCTTAAAATGGAGCAGAACCATTTTAAGGCTGTGTTTGCCAGTTTGGGTACTGTGTACAGTGTCTGGAGACGCATTCCGCCCCGTTTAGAAGCCGTTCGTCTCCGTACCCTCATGCTGCCATAATGACTGGCGACTCGCTAGCCTGGACACCGACTCAGTACTCACCACTCTTCTGGCTCTGTTAGGTGTGGCGGCGTGCTGCGGGAATTTACGCTCGCCGTGGGGCTTGCAAATAGTTCCCTCAGGAGCTCAATGTCCTGTCAGTGAGGAATGGGACCATTAACCCTTCAAGAGGTTGGCCCGGTCCCCCCCTAAGTCCCACGAAGCAGGCAGGCTGGTGCCAACCAGCCCTGCCTGAAAATAAGAAACATAGAAAATACTGTAAATGCAGAAAACTCTTCAGGAGCTTCCCTAAGTGTGACCGGCTCCTCCGGGCACATTTTCTAAACTGAGTCTGGTAGGAGGGGCATAGAGGGAGGAGCCAGTCCACACTATAAAATTCTTAAAGTGCCCAAGGCTCCTAGTGGACCCGTCTATACCCCATGGTACTAAATGGACCCCAGTATCCGCAGGGACGTAAGAGAAATAATGTTAATAAATAGGTCCCTAAAGGTCCGATTGACAGCAGTAATGTCATAACAGCGTTTTTGATGCTTTTGAGCCCTTTCCATATGTTCATTCAGTAATGGGGCAATTTGCCTGAGATGGCCATACAACTGGGACACAACTGAACGATGTTAGGCTCCTCCCTTCTTGCTGCTCCCACCCTTCTTTTAACAGATCTAGTATCTCTCTGGGCTGTCTAACAAAGAGGAGCTGGAAGGGGCTAAACCCCATAGAGGCTTGGGGTATCTCTCAAACTACAAACATTAGATAAGGAAAGAGTAGGTCCCAATCCCTCTTCTCCTGCGACACCGCCCTTTTTATCATCTGCTTAAGGATTTGGTTAAAGCGTTCGACCAAGCCACCTGTCTGCAGGTGGTAAGCCAAAGTGGTAATTCCATCCACCTTTAACAGATGACACAGGTCTTAATTTAGACACAAAAGTGGTACCTTGGTCCTTCAGGACCTCTTTTGGTATTCCGAGATGGGTATACAGCATCAGCAACTCCTGGGCAATAGTGCCAGACTTCATGTTCCGTACTGGAATGGCCTTCAGGTACCAGGTGGCATAATCCACCAATGATGCCCACAAGTAGATTTTTACACTGGCTTTATCAGATCCATACCAATTCGTTCAAAAGGCATGGAAATGATAGGCAGTTTTCCCAGGGTCAGGTACCTCTTAATCACCACTGCTAACTCCTCAAATGTCTGGGGGTCAGTCTGTAGGGCCCAATGTTACACACCACAGTCTAATACCTGTATAGCATGATCTCTACTATACATGGAGCCGTATGTTTCTCTGGCTGTAGCCACACTTTACTCTGGCTAGGTTGGCCAGCTGGACTCTTGGGAGGCTCAGATAGGTTCAGCTGCCACTCATGAAACTCCTGGGCTTTACCGAGGCCCGTCACCCCAACCCTGCTGAGTATGGCCTTCTTCAAACGAGGGTAGGAGCTCAATTCAGCTATTGTCAGATCAGTATATGCTCGCTGTGATTCCCCTGTATTGCAGGGAACTAACCTGGCGCCCATTCCTCCTCTGGCCACTTTAACCGTGCGGCAGTGCATTGAAAAGTGCATAAAAAACGCCTCAATATCATCTGAGGGTGTAAGCTTTTGTAACACTGTATTTGGGTTTGCTGGCCTTTTGCCAGCTCGGCAATCACTTTCAATACTTCCTCCATATTTCCCTGCTTTAGAAGGCCTAATTAAACGGCTAGGGTAAGCCAGTTTCGCAGCTGGTTACCCTTAACACCACATAACACTACATACCATTTCCTGGGCTCCTGACCCATACAAAGGAATTCATAACCGTTTTATAGTGTGCACAGCTTGCAAAAAGACACATATACATGTATCCTCTGCTGTTTAAAGATTCACACTCACTAAACCGACTTGCAGCGGGTAGCATCCTGCATCTTACTGCCGCTGTGGGTGGATCCGTTTAGGGTTTCAGGGTTTTGCTGCAAATACCATCCAGCACTTGTGGTCCCTGTTCAGGCACCAAATGTGACAGGAATCACAGAGACGGAGTATAATCCAACACACTTTATTTCCACCTCCGCAAGGATACAGCTTTACAGGCAGGGTTTGCAGGTCAGATTTTACAGTTCTTAAAACAGCAGAATAACATCATCGTTCTGGTACCACAAATAGTGCATATTCCAAATGGCTCCTAACATAGCCCCAGACTCCCCTCTATCGCCTGGCACTTGCTGGCATCAGGAGCAATGACCTACAGAACAAAACATATTTTTAAAGACAGCAGACACGGTGAAGTGATTAGCCCAGCTGTGGATTACCACAGACTTCGTTAAAACCCGGACTGGTTTCCATCAGACCTGTTGCTGCTGCTCCACGTTAACCTCATGTGGAATTATGCTGTCCCTGCCACACTACATATAAGCAGATATCGCTGCAATCAGTTGTCGTATAATTTTTCAGTGAAGATGGTAGCATATGACGCTATAAGCAACTTTCAATGAGGATGACAGCAAAATCAGGGAAGTCAGCCAACAGGTGACACCATTCTGGCCGACCCCGCATGCCAATAAGGGGCAGTCCAGGAAGGCTCTAGCTGGGGGTATTTCAGCTGGCACATATTAGGACTCATGATACCTCTGCAGACCTCACTGACCGCCGGGCGCTATGTTACCATCTTTGTCATGCAATTATGGGTGCAAGCTTTTTCAGCACCGCACAGGTCCGTAGCCACCAGATGACGGCTGATGGAGCATTCCCGAGTTAAGCATCATGTGGTCTTCCCCTTATTTGCTGGACTTGAACCCGAAAGAACACATATGGGATCCAGGCATCAATGGCAAGGTTTCACCACCGGCAAATATTAGAGAATTGTGGACCATTATTCAGGAGGCATGGGGTACACTGTCTACACAGTACCTCAGACAGCTACTGTTACCCAATCAAAAGAAGGACCTACTGTCTGCATTATTACACAGGTGTATCATTGTTTCTGGCACGAGTGATGTATAGCGCAAAACGGACAAGACGTATGAGGACACTTCTGTACTAGCAAATAATTGCAGACATTGGGGGTAATTCAGAGTTGATCGCAGCAGCAAACTGGTTAGCAGCTGGGCAAAACCATGTGCACTGCAGGTGTGGCAGATATAACATTTGCAGAGAGAGTTAGATTTGGGTGGGTTATATTGTTTCTGTGCAGGGTAAATACTGGCTGCTTTATTTTTACACTGCAATTTAGATTTCAGTTTGAACACACCCCACCCAAATCTAACTCTCTCTGCACATGTTACATCTGCCCCACCTGCACTGCACATGGTTTTACCCAACTGCTAACAGATTTGCTGCTACGATCAGGTCTGAATTACCCCCATTGCCCAGAACTGAAATACATTGGAAGTGTACTTAGAACTGAGATACCTTTGAAGCTACCATGTATCTTACATCCCATATTATAACGTCACAATAGTGCATGGTGACGGACATGACCATGGGGAACCAGTTTCAGCGGCATGTAATAAATGCAGCAACAAGTTATTCAGGACAGAGGGTGTTATTCAGGTCGGATCGCTATTGATACAGAAATTGTGATTATTTTTTTTAAAATGCTGCTTCTGCTAAAAAATCGCATGTGAGGAGCCGCCCAGAAAGGTAAAAGACGCCCCACCGATGCAAACGCAAAATTGCACATGCAGTGGCATAACTGCGATGCATACAGAGAAATGTAGCACCATCGACAGGTGCGCAAGACTACTCAGAACAATGAGAACGCAGTCGCACTGAGCGCCATGTTTTAAGTCGCAGCAATTGCAGCTGACGTCAGATGCACACCCCGATAATGCCCATGACATGCCCACATGTTCTCAACCACTCCCCACAAACGCCATGTTACCTCCCACTAACAGTCACTTCCTTGCAACTGCTATGCGATGGCACATTGCTGGGCCTGCGATCACAATGCGGACGCATTTCAGTCTCTGCCTATGGTCGCAGCACATGCGCAGTCTGATTATTGGACAATCTGCAATTGTGTAACTGAACCTGAATAAGTCCAAATCCATTATCTATATTTTACTGGTCAAACAAGGGAAGTGATAGAAAGCTCCATCTTAATATTCAAAAAGAAATTAAATAGTGCGTATTGGTGGGCGTGTGTGTATTGGTGGGGTGTGTGTATTGGTGGGCGTGTGTGTATTGGTGGGTGTGTGTATTGGTGGGGTGTGTGTATTGGTGGGTGTGTGTATTGGTTGGGTGTGTGTATTGGTGGGGTGTGTGTATTGGTGGGTGTGTGTATTGGTGGGTGTGTGTATTGGTGGGCGTGTGTATTGGTGGGGTGTGTGTATTGGTGGGTGGGTGTATTGGTGGGCGTGTGTGTATTGGTGGGTGTGTGTATTGGTGGGTGGGTGTATTGGTGGGCGTGTGTATTGGTGGGGTGTGTGTATTGGTGGGTGTGTGTATTGGTGGGTGTGTGTATTGGTGGGCGTGTGTGTATTGGTGGGTGTGTGTATTGGTGGGTGTGTGTATTGGTGGGCGTGTGTGTATTGGTGGGGTGTGTGTATTGGTGGGCGTGTGTGTATTGGTGGGTGTGTGTATTGGTGGGTGGGTGTATTGGTGGGCGTGTGTATTGGTGGGGTGTGTGTATTGGTGGGTGTGTGTATTGGTGGGTGTGTGTATTGGTGGGCGTGTGTGTATTGGTGGGTGTGTGTATTGGTGGGTGTGTGTATTGGTGGGTGGGTGTATTGGTGGGCGTGTGTATTGGTGGGGTGTGTGTATTGGTGGGTGTGTGTATTGGTGGGTGTGTGTATTGGTGGGCGTGTGTGTATTGGTGGGTGTGTGTATTGGTGGGTGTGTGTATTGGTGGGTGTGTGTATTGGTGGGCGTGTGTGTATTGGTGGGGTGTGTGTATTGGTGGGTGTGTGTATTGGTGGGTGGGTGTATTGGTGGGCGTGTGTATTGGTGGGGTGTGTGTATTGGTGAGTGTGTGTATTGGTGGGTGTGTGTATTGGTGGGCGTGTGTGTATTGGTGGGTGTGTGTATTGGTGGGTGTGTGTATTGGTGGGTGGGTGTATTGGTGGGCGTGTGTATTGGTGGGGTGTGTGTATTGGTGGGTGTGTGTATTGGTGGGTGTGTGTATTGGTGGGCGTGTGTGTATTGGTGGGTGTGTGTATTGGTGGGTGTGTGTATTGGTGGGTGTGTGTATTGGTGGGCGTGTGTGTATTGGTGGGTGTGTGTATTGGTGGGTGTGTGTATTGGTGGGTGTGTGTATTGGTGGGCGTGTGTATTGGTGGGTGGGTGTATTGGTGGGCGTGGGTGTATTGGTGGGTGTGTGTATTGGTGGGTGGGTGTATTGGTGGGCGTGTGTATTGGTGGGGTGTGTGTATTGGTGGGTGTGTGTATTGGTGGGCGTGTGTATTGGTGGGGTGTGTGTATTGGTGGGGTGTGTGTATTGGTGGGTGTGTGTATTGGTGGGTGTGTGTATTGGTGTGTGTGTGTATTGGTGGGCGTGTGTATTGGTGGGGTGTGTGTATTGGTGGGGTGTGTGTATTGGTGGGTGTGTGTATTGGTGGGGTGTGTGTATTGGTGGGGTGTGTGTATTGGTGGGTGTGTGTATTGGTGGGTGTGTGTATTGGTGGGTGGGTGTATTGGTGGGCGTGTGTATTGGTGGGGTGTGTGTATTGGTGGGGTGTGTGTATTGGTGGGTGTGTGTATTGGTGTGTGTGTGTATTGGTGGGTGTGTGTATTGGTGGGCGTGTGTATTGGTGGGGTGTGTGTATTGGTGGGGTGTGTGTATTGGTGGGTGTGTGTATTGGTGGGTGTGTGTATTGGTGGGGTGTGTGTATTGGTGGGTGTGTGTATTGGTGGGTGTGTGTATTGGTGGGCGGGTGTATTGGTGGGCGTGTGTATTGGTGGGGTGTGTGTATTGGTGGGGTGTGTGTATTGGTGGGTGGGTGTATTGGTGGGTGTGTGTATTGGTGGGCGTGTGTATTGGTGGGGTGTGTGTATTGGTGGGGTGTGTGTATTGGTGGGGTGTGTGTATTGGTGTGTGTGTGTGTATTGGTGGGTGTGTGTATTGGTGGGGTGTGTGTATTGGTGGGTGTGTGTATTGGTGGGGTGTGTGTATTGGTGGGGTGTGTGTATTGGTGGGTGGGTGTATTGGTGGGCGTGTGTATTGGTGGTGTGTGTGTATTGGTGGGGTGTGTGTATTGGTGGGTGTGTGTATTGGTGGGTGTGTGTATTGGTGGGTGGGTGTATTGGTGGGCGTGTGTATTGGTGGGGTGTGTGTATTGGTGGGTGTGTGTATTGGTGGGTGTGTGTATTGGTGGGCGTGTGTGTATTGGTGGGTGTGTGTATTGGTGGGTGTGTGTATTGGTGGGTGGGTGTATTGGTGGGCGTGTGTATTGGTGGGGTGTGTGTATTGGTGGGTGTGTGTATTGGTGGGTGTGTGTATTGGTGGGCGTGTGTGTATTGGTGGGTGTGTGTATTGGTGGGTGGGTGTATTGGTGGGTGGGTGTATTGGTGGGCGGGTGTATTGGTGGGGTGTGTGTATTGGTGGGGTGTGTGTATTGGTGGGTGTGTGTATTGGTGGGTGTGTGTATTGGTGGGTGTGTGTATTGGTGGGCGTGTGTATTGGTGGGGTGTGTGTATTGGTGGGGTGTGTGTATTGGTGGGTGTGTGTATTGGTGGGGTGTGTGTATTGGTGGGGTGTGTGTATTGGTGGGTGTGTGTATTGGTGGGTGTGTGTATTGGTGGGTGGGTGTATTGGTGGGCGTGTGTATTGGTGGGGTGTGTGTATTGGTGGGGTGTGTGTATTGGTGGGTGTGTGTATTGGTGGGTGTGTGTATTGGTGGGTGTGTGTATTGGTGGGGTGTGTGTATTGGTGGGGTGTGTGTATTGGTGGGGTGTGTGTATTGGTGTGTGTGTGTATTGGTGGGTGTGTGTATTGGTGGGTGTGTGTATTGGTGGGGTGTGTGTATTGGTGGGTGTGTGTATTGGTGGGGTGTGTGTATTGGTGGGGTGTGTGTATTGGTGGGTGGGTGTATTGGTGGGCGTGTGTATTGGTGGGGTGTGTGTATTGGTGGGGTGTGTGTATTGGTGGGTGTGTGTATTGGTGGGGTGTGTGTATTGGTGGGGTGTGTGTATTGGTGGGTGTGTGTATTGGTGGGCGTGTGTATTGGTGGGGTGTGTGTATTGGTGGGTGTGTGTATTGGTTGGGTGTGTGTATTGGTGGGGTGTGTGTATTGGTGGGTGTGTGTATTGGTGGGTGTGTGTATTGGTGGGCGTGTGTATTGGTGGGGTGTGTGTATTGGTGGGGTGTGTGTATTGGTGTGTGTGTGTATTGGTGGGTGTGTGTATTGGTGGGCGTGTGTATTGGTGGGGTGTGTGTATTGGTGGGCGTGTGTATTGGTGGGGTGTGTGTATTGGTGGGGTGTGTGTATTGGTGGGCGTGTTTTGGAGGGGTGTGTGTATTGGTGGGCGTGTGTATTGATGGTGGCATGTACTGGAGGTTGGGTGTGTATTGGTGGTTGGGTGTGTGTATTGAGGGGGTGTATTGGCAGGCGCATGTAGTGGTGGGGGGTGTACTGGAAGTTGGGTGTGTATTGGTGGGGGTGTACTGGCAGGTGTATTAGGGTTGGTATGGGGGTATATTGGAGGTTGGGCGTGTATTGGTGGGGGGTGCGTATTGGTGGGCGTGTGTATTGATGGTGGCATGTACTGGAGGTTGGGTGTGTATTGGTGGTTGGGTGTGGTTTGGTGGTTGGGTGTGTGTATTGAGGGGGTGTATTGGCAGGCGCATGTATTGGTGGGGGGTGTACTGGAAGTTGGGTGTGTATTGGTGGGGGTGTACTGGCAGGTGTATTAGGGTTGGTATGGGGGTATATTGGAGGTTGGGTGTGTATTGGGGGGGTGTGTGTATTGGTGGGCATGTGTATTGGTGGGGTGTGTGTATTGGTGGTGTGTGTGTATTGGTGGGGTGTGTGTATTGGTGGGGTGTGTGTATTGGTGGGCGTGTGTATTGGTGGGGTGTGTGTATTGGTGGGCATGTGTATTGGTGGGGTGTGTGTATTGGTGGGCATGTGTATTGGTGGGGTGTGTGTATTGGTGGGCATGTGTATTGGTGGGGTGTTTGTATTGGTGGGCGTGTGTATTGGCGGGGTGTGTGTATTGGTGGGGTGTGTGTATTGGTGGGCATGTGTATTGGTGGGGTGTGTGTATTGGTGGGGTGTGTGTATTGGTGGGCGTGTGTATTGGCGGGGTGTGTGTATTGGTGGGCGTGTGTATTGGTGGGTGTGTGTATTGGTGGGGTGTGTGTATTGGTGGGCGTGTGTATTGGTGGGGTGTGTGTATTGGTGGGCGTGTGTATTGGCGGGGTGTGTGTATTGGTGGGCGTGTGTATTGATGGTGGCATGTACTGGTGGTTGGGTGTGTGTATTGGTGGGCGTGTACTGGCAGGTGTATTAGGGTTGGTATGGGGGTATATTGGAGGTTGGGCGTGTATTGGGGGGGGTGTGTATTGGTGGGCATGGGTATTGGGGGGGGGGTGTATTGGTGGGCATGTGTATTGGTGGGGTGTGTGTATTGGTGGTGTGTGTGTATTGGTGGGCGTGTGTATTGGTGGGCGTGTGTATTGGTGGGGTGTGTGTATTGGTGGGCGTGTGTATTGGTGGGGTGTGTGTATTGGTGGGCATGTGTATTGGGGGAGGGGGTGTATTGGTGGGCATGTGTATTGGTGGGATGTGTGTATTAGTGGGGTGTGTGTATTGGTGGGCGTGTGTATTGGTGGGGTGTGTGTATTGGTGGGCGTGTGTATTGGTGGGGTGTGTGTATTGGTGGGCGTGTGTATTGGTGGGTGTGTGTATTGATGGTGGCATGTACTGGAGGTTGGGTGTGGTTTGGTGGTTGGGTGTGTGTATTGAGGGGGTGTATTGGCAGGCGCATGTATTGGTGGGGGGTGTACTGGAAGTTGTGTGTGTATTGGTGGGGGTGTATTGGCAGGTGTATTAGGGTTGGTATGGGGGTATATTGGAGGTTGGGCGTGTATTGGTGGGGTGTGCGTATTGGTGGGGTTTGTGTATTGGTAGGCATATGTATTGGTGGTTGGGTGTGCATTGGTTGGGTGGGTGTATATTGATTTGCGTGTGTATTGGCAGGCATGTGTATTGGTGGGGGGTGTACTGGAAGTTGGGTGTGTATTGGTGGGGGTGTATTGGCAGGTGTATTAGGGTTGGTATGGGGGTATATTGGAGGTTGGGCGTGTATTGGTGGGGTGTGCGTATTGGTGGGGTTTGTGTATTGGTAGGCATATGTATTGGTGGTTGGGTGTGCATTGGTTGGGTGGGTGTATATTGATTTGCGTGTGTATTGGCAGGCATGTGTATTGGTGGGGGGTGTACTGGAAATTGGGTGTGTATTGGTGGGGGTGTATTGGCAGGTGTATTAGGGTTGGTATGGGGGTATATTGGAGGTTGGGCGTGTATTGGTGGGGTGTGCGTATTGGTGGGATTTGTGTATTGGTAGGCATATGTATTGGTGGTTGGGTGTGCATTGGTTGGGTGGGTGTATATTGATTTGCATGTGTATTGGCAGGCATGTGTATTGGTGGGGGATGTACTGGAAGTTGGGTGTGTATCGGGGGGGCGGCAGCAGGGCATGTAACCGCTAGCCCCTGCTGCAGCCAGCTCTCCCCCAGTGTACCCTGCTGACCCAAGACAGAGCCCTAGCAGCCAGGCTCAGGGAGCCCAGCACTGCACGGTAAAGCAAAGCATTGTTTTTAAATGTAATATATATGTACTGTGATGTGAAGCACTGAGCTGGGGATAGCAGATCCCCCCAGCTACAGTGCCTGGGTATGTGGAGCCTGTGCAGGGCACAGGCTCAGTGTATATTTAAAGAGAAATGTACAGAGTATTTAAATGTATTTTAAGGTAAAATGCACAAATATTCCTTTCACACCGACACGGGTCGGCATGCGGTGTGAAAGGGGCATAGCCGAAATCGCGGGTCGCCTGACCTGGCAATTCAACCCGGGAATAAAGCCGTGTTCTACCCGGGTTGAATACCGGGTCAGTGGCTGCGTAAACGGGCTCCAGGGTCGATGCGTCCCGCGACCCGTTTACTAGATAGGGAGAGGCGGAGCAGAGATGATCTCATCTCCCAGCGCCGCCTCCATCTCCGCCCCCCCTGCTATGGCAACCCGCCCGGCATATTGCCGGGTCGGGGAAGCCTGCAGCAGCGGCCAATGCCGGTTCCCACCCGGGAAGGACCCATTTCCAATTCCCAGGTGGGATCCGGCATTGGCAGTGTGAAAGGGGTATTACTTGGTTGTGTGTCCCAGGAGGGGGGAATCCATGGCTGTGCAGGCTGATGGATTCTCCCAGACCTTTTCCCCCAAAACGGAATGCTTTCTCCTGCAGCCTCACACTTGAAAGTGGCATTGGAAGAGAGAGGAGAAGCTCAGCTTTGAAACAAGCTGAGTGGTTTTCTGGAGCTCCATAGGGATCACCCGGAATGGCCAGGAAACCCTGACCGGGGATCTAGGCTGCCCAGCTCTGGAGCCCGAATCCAGGCTGCAGATGGTGAGCTAGGTCCCGGGCAGGTTTCTGGAAGTAAGTTTAGGCGGGAAAACTTCCCCCAACCTAGACTGAGCGGCAACGGGGCGTATCCTGATCCTCCAGGATGGGATGGTCAAAGGAGAGTGACCACTCCCCACTGTCCGTAGAGAACAATGGTAGCTGTGCATGTGACGAAGGCATGTACAGCTCATGGGTAAACATTGATTGGTTGTAAACCACAGGGCAGGCTTACCCCCTGTGTTACTGTGTGTGGAAAATGGACATAAAAAGGAGGACTGCGAGCATCCACAGTGTATTATACCATTTTCTTCTGCTGTAAACATCTGCTGTATTGCTGTAATTCTTTTCAGAACTATTTGGGCAAATAAAGATCTTCTGCCTAAAGACGACCACTTCATCTTGTGACCTGCAGGGCTAGGCAAAACCTAGCTCCGTTCACCGGCTGTCTAGGGTGTGACCAGCGTCTCTAAGCTCCGCCTTTGGCCTGCTACGTGCTGTGCTTGGGCAAGCAACATTTGGGGATTCGGCAACACCACACAGGTGTGGTAAGGCGGCGTGTCGACGCATGCAGAGCAGAACCGTGGTTCCAGACACCATGGCAGGTTAGAAGTCTGGTGGTGGCAGCGTAAACCTGCCCACTGCGCAGTGGGTGGAGTCAGTAACAGGCGGTTACTGACGGTAAGTGGGAATCCCCTATGAGACCAGATCCCGTGTGACCTAAACATCCATTCTGTGTACTGGGGACGGGACGCGAAAGCGGTGAGGGCTTTCGTACGGGACCATCCGGTCACAGTGGGGTTTGTGTATTGGTGGGCGTGTGTATTGGTGGTTGGGTGTATTGGCAGGAATGTGTATTGGTGGGGGGGTGTACTGGAAGTTGGGTCTCTATTGGTGGGGTGTGTGTATTGGTGGAAGTATGTATTGGTGGGGGTGTATTGGCAGGTGTATTAGAGTTGGTGGGGGGTATATTGGAGGTTGGGTGTGTATCGGTGGAGTGTGTGTATTGGTGAGGTGTGTGTATTAGTGGGGGTGTATTGGCAGGCATATTAGGGTTGGTGGGGGGTATATTGGAGGTTGGGTGTGTATCGGTGGAGTGTGTGTATTGGTGAGGTGTGTGTATTGGTGGGGGTGTATTGGCAGGCATATTAGGGTTGGTGGGGGGTATATTGGAGGTTGGGTGTGTATCGGTGGAGTGTTTGTATTGGTGAGGTGTGTGTATTGGTGGAAGTATGTATTGGTGGGGGTGTATTGGCAGGTGTATTAGAGTTGGTGGGGGGTATATTGGAGGTTGGGTGTGTATCGGTGGAGTGTGTGTATTGGTGAGGTGTGTGTATTGGTGGGGGTGTATTGGCAGGCATATTAGGGTTGGTGGGGGGTATATTGGAGGTTGGGTGAGTATTGGTGGGGTGTGTGTATTGGTGGGCATGTGCATAAGCGGACAAGTGCATTGGTAGGCGTATGTATTTGTGTGTATTGGTGGGGTGTGTATTGGTGGCCATGTGCATTAGTGGGCGTATGTATTGGTGTGGGTGTATTGGCAAGTTATTCTCAGGCCATTGGGGGTAAGTCCACTTTTCTTTCCCCAAAGGTCGTCGGGCTAAGACAGCCCAAGCGGAAATTCAGGCTCCGAGTATACAGACGTCCTTGGAGGCCTCACAAGAATATAAAGAAGAATCGAGACGCTGATCTGCCCAAGGTATCAGCTGATCCTGATGCAAACCATCCGGTAACCAATTGTTCCACAACCTACCTGCTCCGGACATGGTAGAATCCCTGCTGCCGCATATTTCTCTCAGATGGCTCCCTTAGCAAGGTTGCCCCAGGAAACAGCAGCTTGGACCGGCGATACCTCGTGGGGTATACCCTTGGAGAGGTCTGATATCGTTTCCTGCTATCTGCGGGGAAAGCATAGGAAAACCAACATTGTTTGATACCTGAAATTGTGTATTCGGATGTCTTCAGGCCGCCTACCGGATCACATCCAGCTCATCCGAAACTGGACAAGTCGTCATTTCTTCCTTGGCGCCGAACTCCACGGTACGTGAAGTGACCGACTCCTTTACCTGCAGCACCAGATGAACTGTTGTACAATGCGCCTCGATATCCTGAGATACTGGTTCAGACTCCACCGAAAACAGACATCAGTATCCTGGACATCTCTCGCCTCCTCCAAGAGAGGCCTCTCATCCGCAGTCGTGTAACATGGAGGTTAGCAACCTCCTTTTAGAAACCTGGAGAGGAAAAATAACGTACGAGGTCTCTGGTTAACAGCGACATTACCTGCATAAGCCGAGTTGTTCAAACAGGAGCGTCCTGCATCTGCGGTGAGGGCTGAGCAGATGGCTCCACCGCACAATCCCCACATAACAGGGAATTCTCTGACTGGGTGTTACGTTCAGTAAACGGAAAGAGAAAAGGTGGGTTAAAGAGGCGTAGCCCTATGTAATCTCTGCACCCTAACGTGCAGTGACAGATACGTTTCAAATAAACATTCTGGAGCAGCGGAGACTTGAACCGGTAGCGCTGCGGGTCAGGAGTCTTAGCCACTAGGCCATAGGAGCTTCCCTTAAAGTTGCTTTTGTTGGGAGTGAAACCCGTGTTCAAAATACAAACAGCATCAGTACCAAGTGAAACAAAGGAATAATAAAGGGAAGGCAACACCCGCCCTGTATGTAGTGTTCTGCTAAATTAGGAAGAACAGGTGCAATACATGTTTCTCGGAGGCTCCGCAGGTTTCCCAAAATGGCGGTCAGCCTGTGATAAAAGCCGGGGGAAAATGCTATGTGGCAAGGCGGAATGTGAACCCAGGTCTGTATGTTATTAGAAAACATTGTAAAAGAGTTCAGTTCTATCCACTATATATGGTATTGTAACAGTATACATACATACATACATATATATATACATACACATATACATACACCTATATATATATACACATACATACACCTACACATATATACACACACACCTACAGTGAACCTGAGGTAGTTAAATACACTGTTGTATTTATAGATGGGTCATGTCACAGACAGGGTGTACATTGCAGGGAGTACTGTAGAGGATGTCTGGCTAGTCACATTACAAGCTACATTTTTTGTTGGAAGTCACAGTATGTATTTTTGGGGCGTGGGAGGAAGTACATACAAACTCCACACTGGGTGGGAATCAAACCCGGGACCTCTGCGCTGTGATACTGAATCTGGGTTCCACTAACCATAATGGCTCTCTATAAAGATGTGAGAGCGCTGCATTGCAGTGTGAGCCGCGGCCGGGGAGCCCGCTGAGCAAAGCGGGATTAAGCTCCGCCCCCCCAAATGCAACTTGAACTTGTAAATATGCGTGCTGTGGCCGGAGAGCAGTGAGCGCTGAGCCCGCTGTACAGAGCGGGAGTCAGCGCCGCTAGTTCAGATGGAGCAGGGAGCGCCCTGCATCCCTCGCCGGCAATGCGTGCTGTGGCCAGGGAGCGCTGAGCCCGCTGTATAGAGCGGGAGATAGCGCCGGCCCCTCTATTTTAAACCCAACCGCTGATCCCGCTGTACAAAGCGGGAGTTAGCTCCGTCCCCCATTATAGCGCTTAATTTAAACTTACCCGCTGCAAATCAAACGGAGCGGGGAGCGCCCTGTATCCCCGCCGGCAATGTGTGCCGCGGCCGGGGAGCGCTGAGCCCACTTTACAGAGCGGGATGAAGCTCCGCCCCCCATCAATGGCGCCAATTTTAAACTAGAAAAAGCGCCAATAGTCTTAACCCTGACCCACTCCAGACAGGGTATGACTGGGAATAAAAGTATTACAAATTAGTATGAGATCAGGCATGGATTTGAACCCAGGATGCCTGCCTAGGAATCTGTAGCATTAGTCCACTACACTACAGCCTTCTCCATATAGCATTTGTGGGCACTGCACACTAAACATGGCTTAGCAATGTACTAGTTAAATTATACAACAATGTGGAGGGGGGGTGTTTACTCACCACTGCTTGCAGATGATGGAGTGGCCCCGACGCACGCCGCACGCAGCGGTGTCCGGCCTCTGCCAACGGAGTGGCCCCGACACGCAGCGGTGTCCGGCCACTGATACTTACCGCTGCCATGCTGCCGGAATCTTCTGCCGACGGAGCGGCCCCGACACGCGACGCACGCTGCGGTGTCCGGCCAGCTCCGGAGAGCTCAGTTTCTCCTTCAGCCGGGGCCCATCCCGAGCCGCACGTAGCTGCGATGGGACCCCGCCGGCAGCCTCCCGCGGTGCAGACTGGCAGTGGCAGAGCTGCCAGTCTGTGAGTGTGAAGAAAGAAAATAAAAAATAAAATAAAAAATCTTCATAAGTCCCAAGAGTGACCAGCTCCCTCGGGCACTAAAATAATACTGGCTTGGAGGGGGGACATAGTAGGGGAGGAGCTAGTCACATGGTTATAAATTTAAAGTGCCAGCTCCCAGTTACTGCCTACTATTTCCCCATTGTATCTGCACTCCAGTGCCCCCTAGTGGATGAAGGAGAAATAGGAAGTGGCACGCTAATGGCCCTGTCCTAGCAGAGAGGTGTGAATGACAAAAATCAGGATTTTGGTACTTACAGATAAATCCCTTTCTCCGATTCCACACACTGGAGCGTAGTTACAATGGGGAAATAGTAGGCAGTAATTGGGAGCTTGCACTTTAAAATTCTAATACTGTGGCTAGCTCCTCCCCTACTATCTCCCCTCCAAGCCAGTCTACGTAAAACTGTGCCCGAGGAGAGCTGTAATAAACAAACCTTAAGGTAGAGGAGGTTAATGACGCCCTGTAAACCAGGATAACACAAACCAAACCTGGAACAGAACCTAACAAAAAAACAGGCTAACCTGAACTCAGCAAGCAGTCACACAGTGATCTGCAAACCGTTTAGCAAAAAACAAGGAGGAAACAGCGCTGGGCGGGCGTCCAGTGGCCCCTGTGGAATCGGAGAAAGGGATTTATCGGTAAGTACCAAAATCCTGATTTCTCCTTCATCCACTAGGGGCCACTGGAGCGTAGTGACAATGGGGACGTCCCTGAGCTCCCAAAACGGGTGGGAGAGCGCTGAGAGTCCTGTAAAACCGCTCGGCCAAACTGGGATGCAGAGGCCGCAAAAGTGTCAAACTTGTAGAATTTGACAAACGTATGACGGCCCAACCAAGTAGCCGCCCGACATAAAGTAGTCATGGAGACCCCACGGGCAGCCGCCCACGAAGGTCCCACAGAGCGCGTGGAGTGCGCTGAAATGGAAGATAGAGGTTCCCGAGAAGCTGCCAAATAAGCTTGTCTGATGGTCAGTCTAATCCATCGAGGCAAGGTCTGCTTAGAAGCCGGCCAACCACGGCGGGCAGCATCGTAGAGAATAAATAAGGAATCTGACTTCCGAATAGCTGAAGTCCTATCCACATAGATCTTGAGCGCCCTGACAACGTACAATGATCTCGAATCCGGAGAGTCCCCCGAGAGGGCCGGGACCACAAGCGGCTGATTGATGTGAAAATCAGACACCACCTTAGGTAGAAAAGACATACGAGTACGAAGCTCGGCCCTATCCGCATGAAACACCAGGTAAGGAAACCTACAAGAGAGAGCCCCAAGTTCCGACACCCGTCTAGCTGAAGCCAGCGCCAGGAGAAGAACCACCTTCCAGGTGAGATATTTTATCTCTACTGATTCCAGGGGCTCAAACAATGAAGACTGCAGAAAAGAAAGGACCAGACTGAGGTCCCATGGCGCTGTCGGAGGGCGGAAGGGAGGCTGTATTCGAAGAACCCCTTGAAAGAAAGTCTGAACCTCAGGCAGCAAGGATAACTTTTTCTGGAAGAACACCGAAAGAGCAGAGACCTGCACCTTTAGTGAACCCAGTATTAGGCCTGCTGAAAAACCCGCCTGCAAAAAACGGAGAAGACGGGCTAAGCTAAACACGGAAGGAGAAAATTCTCGACGTTCACACCAGGCTACATAAGCCTTTCAAATGCGGTAGTAGTGAGAAGATGTGACTGACTTTCTAGCCCGAAGCATAGTAGGGATAACTGAATGAGGAATCCCCTTTCTTTTCAAGATGGCTTACTCAACAGCCACGCCGTCAAACGTAGCCTGCGTAAGTCTGGATAAAGAAAAGGACCCTGTTGTAGAAGATCGTCTCGTAGTGGCAGGGGCCAAGGCTCGGCCACTGACAACAGGTGTAGGGTGGAGTACCAAACCCTGCGTGGCCAATCCGGAGCCTCAGGAGGACCAGAGCGTCTTCTCGCTTGAAGCGTTGCAGAACCCTCGGCAACAGCGGGAAAGGAGGAAAGAGGTAAACGAACCAGAAATTCCAAGGAGCCGTGAGGGCATCCACGCCCGCCGCCGCCGGGTCCCTTGTCCGAGAGTAATAAAGAGGCAACTGATGGTTCCGGCGGGAAGCCATGAGGTCGATCTGTGGTTTTCCCCACCGGCGTACCAGTTTCCAAAACACCTGGGGATGTAGTGACCACTCTCCCAGGTGCATGTCCTGGCGGCTTAGATAATCGGCTTCCCAATTGTCCACTCCCAGAATGAATATCGCCGAGAAGGACAGAGCATACTTCTCCGCCCAGAGAAGGATGTTAGTGACCTCCCTCATCGCCGCGCGGCTGCGAGTGCCGCCCTGCCGGTTGATGTACGCTACCGTCGTGGCGTTGTCGGACTGAACTCTGACCGCTTGACCGCGCAGTAGGTGATGTGCCTGAAGCAGAGCATTGTACACCGCCCTTAGTTCGAGAATGTTTATGGGGAGAGAGGATTCGTGGATTGACCAGCGCCCCTGAAACCGATGTTCCAGGGTCACTGCCCCCCAGCCTCGCAGACTGGCGTCCGTGGTGAGGAGAGTCCAATCCCATATACCGAACCGTCTTCCTTCCAACAGATGTGTCGACTGGAGCCACCAGAGCAGCGACGACCGTGCCTTTGGAGATAGCGTCACCCGCTGATAAAGGAACAGATGAGATCCTGACCACTGATGTAGAAGACACAGCTGAAACGGTCGAGAGTGGAAGCGACCGTACGAAAGAGCTTCGAACGCTGCTACCATCTTTCCCAGAAGGCGAATGCACAGATACACCGACACCCGACGGTGTCGAAGAACCAATCTTACCAGTGTCTGCAGAGACAGTATCTTGTCCTGCGGAAGGAAAACCCTCTGACAGGCCATGTCGAGAATCATCCCCAGAAACAATAGCCGTTGCGAGGAGCATAAGTGAGACTTCGGGAAATTCAGGATCCACCCGTGTCGAATCAGAAGGTCCTGTGTTATCCGGATATTCTGTATTAACCGTTCTGCTGAGCTTGCTTTTATTAGCAGATCGTCCAGATAGGGAACAATTGTCACACCCTGCTTCTGAAGTAGGGGCATCATGACCGCCATGACCTTTGTGAACACTCTGGGAGCAGAAGAGAGACCGCAAGGAAGGGCCTGGAACTGTAAATGAGCGTCCTGTATTGCGAACCGGAGAAAAGCCTGATGAGGAGGCCAAATGGGAACATGTAAGTATGCATCCTTGATGTCTAAGGATGCCAGAAACTCGTTTTTTTCCAACCCCGCAATAACAGACTGGAGGGACTCCATCTTGAACTTGAATACCTTCAAATACAGATTGAGATCTTTCAAGTTCAGGATTGACCTGACCGAGCCGTCCGGCTTCGGTACTAGAAACAGGCTTGAGTAATAGCCCTGTTTCCGATGATGAGAGGGAACAGGGATCACTACCCTTGCTGATAGAAGCTTCTGGACCGCTGCCTGTAAGGAAACTCCCCGGTTGTCGGAAACTGGCAAACCCGTGGTAAAAAAAACGCTGGGGCGGTTGTTCCTGAAAATCGAGCTTGTAACCGCAAGTGATTAGATCCCGGACCCAAGCGTCTGGGCAGAACTGTATCCAGTCCTCCTTGAAATCCCACAGACGAGCTCCCACCCTGTGATCTCCCAGGTGGGAGGGAAGCCCGTCATGCGGTGGTAGTGGTAGAGGACTTAACCTCTGACTGGGCTGAGGCTGCGGAACCTCTACCCCTGCCGCCGCCTCTACCTCTATGGCCACGGAAGGTAGAAGCTCCACCCCTGGCCTGGCCTCAAAACCTGGAAGGGGCACGAAAGGATCAAAAAGAGGGACCCCTATATGGCCTACGAGTGGCTGGAGCAGCAGAAGGAAGATAAGTCGACCTACCCCCGGTGGCCTGAGAGATCCAGGCATCCAGATCCTTACCAAACAGAAACTCACCCGTAAAGGGCAACGCTTCGGCCGCCCTTTTGAATTCCGTATCCGCCTGCCACTGCCGGTGCCAGAGAGCTCTGTGGGCCGCAATTGCTAAAGAGGAAATTCTAGCTCCGAGCATACCTATGTCCTTGGACGCTTCACAAAGATAAAGGGCTGATTCACGGATGTGTTCCGCCAACTCTATCAATTGATCCGCCGGCAATTCGTCACGAATTCCAGAGGACAAATGCTCCGCCCAAGCTTCGATCGCCTTGTTGACCCAACAACCTACCTGCGCCGAGCGATGTAATACCCCTGCCGCAGAGTAAATATTCTTTAAGGTAGATTCCAACTTCCTATTGTTAGGTTCCTGGTGCTCAGAACAAGGGAGATGTTGCGTAGTGAGTCCAGAGCACCAGAACGTGACGCTGAAATAAGGTGTGTTATGGAAATAGCCCCTAGCACCTTACCTCCATTGTTTCACCCGTGTGGTCAGTTCACGCCTGCGTGACTATGGTTTCTTGGGCCCACGGCAGCCGCGTTTGAAGGGCGGATTAGGTCTGCCCAACTCCGATGCCCCCAGGTCTTAGAGTGAGACAAGGCGTGAAACAAGACAGGATAATAACAAGGGGACCTCTAACTAAAGCAAACAGAAGGCTAGGGGCTACAAACAACCCTAAAACTAAATATATGTGCGGCACGCCGCCAAAGGAAAAGAACAACAAAGGAAATGCTGTCCACACGCCGACACAATACTGTTGTGTACCGGCGGTGACAGCATAAGCAGAACCCTCTGCAAAACACCAGTAACAAATATAACCAAAGAATACTGCGGCCTAGGCCGACGGACGCGGCAAAGCCGCTACTCACGGAACCGGTACAAATACTGGCAAACGGACAGGAACCCCCAATGTAGCCGACACAGACTCTCAGAACCGGAGGACAGGCAGAATCCCAAACGACAGACCGGTGGACACCAAGAAGCCAGATACTCGACCAGGCACAGACAAAGCCACAGGACTTCTGGACAGGAACGCTTCACGGCAGGACACGGGATCAGACACTGGAACCGACACTGGAAGCAGCTAGACAGACACTGCTAGACAGGAGCTCAGGAACTGGCAGGAACTAGCTCAGAACTCAAGAACTCTGGAACTATCACCAGCATCTGTGTATTGCACTGAGACAGAATATAACAGAGAGTCCTAATTAATTATGTCGTGCAGCTGCCCTGCTGCACAACTGAGAGGTGCAATTAACAGACAGGTGAGGCTGAACACATGGGAACAAGCTGCAATTACACAGACTCACCACCGGCAGCAAACAAGAGTCTTCTTAAACCAGAGCAACGGGAAATCCAGGCCTGCAAGACAACTATAAACATAAAATACATAACCAAAATGCAAAACAGGAATGAGCCACAGCCGTGGCTCATAACACATATCTGACGCCTCCTTAAGCGAAGTTGCACCCGGAACCGGTAGGACCGTCTTTTTTGACAGATGAGATACCGAAGGATCCACCATCGGAGAGGTCTCATAACGTGTCCTGCTATCTGCGGGAAAAGGATAAGAAGACAACAGTTTTCTTGATACCTGAAATTTTGCGTCTGGATGTTTCCAGGCTGCCGTTATGAGCGCATCCAGCTCCTCCGAAACTGGAAAGGTCACCGGCAGGCATTGGTTGGTGCCAAACCTTGAAGGGCGTAAGGCGTCCTCCGTCTCTTCCACCTGTAACACTGAGCGAATAGCAGTAATAAGAGCCTCTATACCCTGAGCTACTGGTTCAGAGTCCTCATATACCTGATCATCAGTATCCTGGATATCCACATCCTGTATATCCTGCACATCTAACCCCGCCTCATCTAATTGAGGCATATCATCATCAAAGTCCTGTAACACAGAGGCTTGCAATCTCTTTTTTGCAGCCTGTTGGGGGGGGGGGCTAAAGGACGGGGCTTGGGAAGGGATTACAGCCCTGGAAAGCCCTTCCACTGACTTTGCCAATGAGACAGCCCATGCAGGTTCTGGTGCCGGTACCGGGACAAGCTGTCGGAACCGGGCCGCCTCCCTATCTTCCCGAGAGGCTTTAAGTTCCCCAGTCAGCAGGGACATCACCTCTGTGAGTTGTGTCGTCCATGTCGGGGCGCTCTGGGGTTCTGAGGAGGGCTGAGCCGATGGCTGTGACTCCTCACCTAAAACCTGACCCTGCTTTTGTGTTGCCTTGGAGCCTTTATTGGCCATGGCAGCACCTTACACTGTGACCCTCCCCCACAGGAAAACAGCACTAGGCAGAAGGGGAGGGAGGGGGGAAAGCAGGGAAAAAGGCAGCCACAGCAGCCCGATCTGTCCTGCACGATACTGTGCAGTGACAGGCTGTAAGTAAGATATAGGTGCCCCCCAGTGCCCCCCTTCCCCACTGTAACAGCCTCACTGTGCTCCGTGGCGCTCCTCCGTCCTGCGCTGCTGAAAGGGAATGGCCGCCAGCGCACGCTACTTCCGGCGGTGCAGAGCGGGACTAAGCTCCGCCCCCTCCTCAAAGTTGCTTTGCGCCTTTTGCCGGATCCCCGTAGCGGCTCTGTGAGCCGCGATGGCGGGGATCCAAGCGGAGAGGGGGGCGAGCGGGCGGGGGGGGGGGGGGTGGCGGGCTCGTGTGGTAACCAAAGTTTAACAAGCAGGGTCTCACAAATAAATAAATAGTAAAATTAACCCCATAACGTTATTCAAACCCTCCTGCCACCCTGTGATCCCAACACTGCATAGAGCCTGGGCGGGGGGGGGGGGGGGGGTAGGGGAAGCACACACTCACTTTTTCTGTGGTGTAGTGGCCCCGACACACGCCGCACGCAGCGGTGTCTGGCCACTGATACCGCTGCCATGCTGCCGGAATCTTCTGCTGGTGGAGCGGCCCCGACAAGCGCCGCACGCAGCGGTGTCCGGCCAGCTCAAGAGGGCTCAGTGTCTCCCGATGGGACCCCGCCGGCAGCTCCCGCGGTACAGACTGGCAGTGGCAGAGCTTCCGGTCTGTGTGTGTAAGAAAGAAAAAGAAAAATAATAAAGAAAAAAGAAAAAATTCTTCAGCCAAAACCCAAGTGAACCAGCTCACCTCGGTCACAAACTAAGACTGGCTTGGAGAGGAGATAGTAGGGGAGGAGCTAGCCACAGTGTGAGAGTTTTAAAGTGCCAGCTCCCAATTACTGCCTACTATTTCCCCATTGTAACTACGCTCCAGTGGCCCCGAGTGGATGAAGGAAAACCCTTTTGATGTTGGACAATGCACGGCAGGTAGTGGCTGTGAGTGTCAGATTGGGTTGGAACCCTGTATTTATTTATGTAGCTGGTTTCATTGATATACGAATCCTGAATGGTAGATGCAGGAAGGAATAACATTTGTTTGGGAAATAAAATACAAACCGTATTTGAAGCTATGTGATAAATGTATCAATAGTGAATGTTAAACTGATAACAAACGTCTGTGTGACAGGAAGGAGGAAATTGTTTAAAGAACTTGTATCCTTTGAAAATTTAATTTATTTATATTTTGTAAGATATCCTGATTGGAGGGAAAGGACTGTGGTTTGTGATTCTACTGTATAAAAAGAGGAACTCTGCGTGCCTCCAGGGTGTGTTATACCAACTACTTTCTGCTGGAACATCTTGCTGTATGCTGTTTCCCCTAGCAATAGGGGAGAGCTCTCTTTAGAACTATTTTTTGGCATTAAAACATCATCTGCCTCAAGATGATTGCATCATCTTGTGACCTGCAGGCCTATGCAAAACATAGCCCCATTCTCCGGCTGTCCCGGGAGCACCCCAACGTCTCCAAGTTCCGCCTTCCGCCAGCTACCGGTAGAGGACTAGTGGGGATTCGTCCATACCACACAGGTGTGGTAAGGCAGCGCGTCGGCACATACAGAGCAGAACCGTGGTTCCAAAAGCCACGGCAGGTTAGGAGTTTGGTGGTAGCAGCATAAACCCACCCACAGCATAGTGGGTGGAGTCAGTAACAGGCGGTTACTGACGGTAAGCGGGAATCCCCTATGTGGCCAGGTCCCGTGTGACCTGAACATCCAATCTGTGTACTGGGGACGGGACGCGAAAGCGGTGACTGCTTTTTGTATGGGACCGTCCGGTCGCAGGGGGGTATATTGGAGGTTGGGTGTGTATTGGTGCGGTGTGTGTATTGGTGGGTGTATTCGTGGGGGTGTATTGGCAGGCGTATTAGAGTTGGTGGGGGTATATTAGAGGTTGGGTGTGTATTGGTGGGGTGTGTGTATTGGTGGGGGTGTATTGGCAGGCGTATAAGGGTTGGTGGGAACTGTATTGGAGGTTGGGTGTATATTGGTGGGGTATGTGTATTGTGGGGGGGTGTATTGGTGGGGGTGCATTGGCAGGTGTATTAGGGTTGGTGGGGGGTATATTGGAGGTTGGGTGTGTATTGGTGGGGTGTGTGCAATGGTGGGTGTATTTGTGGGGGTGTATTGGCAGGCGTATTAGAGTTGGTGGTGGTATATTGGAGGTGAGGTGTGTATTGGTGGGGGTGTACTGGCAGGTGTATTAATGTTGGTGGGGGGTATATTGGAGGTTGGGTGTGTATTGGTGGGAAGTGTGTATTGGTGGGGGTGTATTGGCAGGTATATTAGGGTTGGTGGGGGGTGTATTGGAGGTTGGGTGTGTATTGGTGGGGGTATTGGCAGGCGTATTAGGGTTGGTGGGGGGTATATTGAAGGTTGGGTGTGTATTGGGGGTGTATTGGCAGGTGTATTAGGGTTGGTGGGGCGTATATTGGAGGTTGGGTGTGTATCGTGGGATGTATCGGTGGGGTGTGTGTATTGGTGGGGGTGTATTGGCAGGCATATTAGGGTTGGTGGGGGGTATATTGGAGGATGGGTGTGTATTGGTGGGGGTGTATTGGCAGGTGTATGTATTGGCGGGGGTGAATTTGATTGGGGGAATGTGTTCTAGGGTTGGCCATTGACCATCAGTGGTTACAAATAATAAGATTTTACTCACCGGTAAATCTATTTCTCGTAGTCCGTAGTGGATGCTGGGACTCCGTAAGGACCATGGGGATTAGCGGCTCCGCAGGAGACTGGGCACAACTAAAGAAAGCTTTAGGACTACCTGGTGTGCACTGGCTCCTCCCACTAAGACCCTCCTCCAGACCTCAGTTAGGATACTGTGCCCGGAAGAGCTGACACAATAAGGAAGGATTTTGAATCCCGGGTAAGACTCATACCAGCCACACCAATCACACCGTATAACTCGTGATACTATACCCAGTTAACAGTATGAAATATAACTGAGCCTCTCAACAGATGGCTCAACAATAACCCTTTAGTTAGGCAATAACTATATACAAGTATTGCAGACAATCCGCACTTGGGACGGGCGCCCAGCATCCACTACGGACTACGAGAAATAGATTTACCGGTGAGTAAAATCTTATTTTCTCTGACGTCCTAAGTGGATGCTGGGACTCCGTAAGGACCATGGGGATTATACCAAAGCTCCCAAACGGGCGGGAGAGTGCGGATGACTCTGCAGCACCGAATGAGCAAACTCTAGGTCCTCCTCAGCCAGGGTATCAAACTTGTAGACTCTTACAAAAATGTTTTAACACGACCAAGTAACAGCTCGGCAAAGTTGTAAAGCCGAGACCCCTCGGGCAGCCGCCCAAGAAGAGTCCACTTTCCCAGTGGAATGGGCTTTTACAGATTTAGGGTGCGGCAGTCCAGTTGCAGAATGTGCAAGTTGAATCGTGCTACAGATCCATCGAGCAATCGTCTGCTTAGAAGCAGGAGCACCCAGCTTGTTGGGTGCATACAGGAGAAATAGCGAGTCAGTTTTCCTGACTCCAGCTGTCCTGGAAACATATACTTTTCAGGGCCCTGACTACATCTAGTAACTTGGAATCCTCCAAGTCCCAAGTAGCCGCAGGCACCACAATAGGTTGGTACACATGAAAAACTGATACCACCTTAGGAAGGAATTGGGAACGAGTCCTCAATTCCGCCTTATCCATATAAAATACAGATAAGGGCTTTTGTATGACAAAGCCGCCAATTCTGATACACGCCTGGCCGACGCCAAGGCCCACAGAATGACCACTTTCCACGTGAGGTATTATAGCTCCACGGATTTAAGTGGCTCAACCCAATGCGACTTCAGGGAATCCAACACCACGTTGAGATCCCACGGTGCCACTGGAGGCACAAACGGGGGCTGACTATGCAGCACTCCCTTAACAAAAGTCTGAACTTCAGGCAGTGAAGCCAGTTCAATTTTGGAAGAAAATCGATAGAGCCGAAATCTGGACTTTAATGGAACCCAATTTTAGGCCCATAGTCACCTCTGACTGTAGGAAGTGCAGAAATCGACCTAGCTGAAATTTCTCCTTTGGGGCCTTCCTGGCCTCACAGTACGCAACATATTTCCGCCATATGCGGTGATAATGGTTTGCGTTTACTTCTTTCCTAGCTTTAAATAGCGTAGGGATAACTTCCTCCGGAATTCCCTTTTCCTTCAGGATCCGGCGTTCAACCGACATGCCGTTAACGCAGCCGCGATACGTCTTGGAACAGACAGGCCCCCTGCTGCAGCAGGTCCTGTCTGAGCGGCAGAGGCCATAGGTCCTCTGAGATCATTCCTTTGAGTTCTGGTTACCAAGCTCTTCTTGGCCAACCCGGAACAATGAGTTATAGTTCTTACTCCTCTCCTTCTTATTATTCTCATTACCCTGGGTAAGAGAGGCAGAGAAGGGAACACATACACCGACTGGTACACCCACGGTGTTACCAGAGCGTCCACAGCTATCGCCTGAGGGTCCTTGACCTGGCGCAATATCTTTTTAACTTTTAGTTGAGGCGGGACGCCATCATGTCCACCTGTGGCCTTTCCCAACGGTGTACAATCATTTGGAAGACTTCTGGATGAAGTCCCCACTCTCCCGGGTGGAGGTCGTGTCTTCTGAGAAAGTCTGCTTCTCAGTTGTCCACTCCGGGAATGAACACTGCTGACAGTGCTAACACATGATTTTCCACCCATCTGATAATCCTTGTGGCTTCTGCCATCGCCATCCTGCTTCTTGTGCCGCCCTGTCGGTTTACATGAGCAACCGCCGTGATGTTTTCTGACTGGATCAGCACCGTCCGGTGTTGAAGCAGGGGTCTAGCCTGACTTAGGGCATTGTAATTGGCCCTCAGTTCCAGAATATTTATGTGTAGGGAAGTCTCCTGACTTTTCCATAGCCTTGGAAGTTCCTTCCCTGTGTGACTGCCCCCCAGCCTCGAAAGCTGGCATCCGTGGTCACCAGGACCCAGTCCTGTATGCCGAATCTGCGGCCCCCTAGAAGATGAGCACTCTGCAGCCACCACAACAGCGACACCCTGACCCTTGGAGACAGGGTTATCCGCCGATGCATCTGAAGATGCAACCCGGACCACTTGTCCAACAGATCCCACTGGAAAATCCTTGCATGGGACCTGGCGAATGGAATTTCTTTGTAAGAAGCTACCATCTTTCCCAGGGCTCGCGTGAATTGATGCACCGACACCTGTATACGTATTAGGAGGTCTCTGTCTAGAGACAACAACTCCTTGGACTTCTCCTCCGGGAGAAACCCTTTTTATCCTGTTCTGTGTCCAGAACCATACCCAGGAACAGTAGACGCGTCGTAGGAACCAGTTGCGACTTTGGAATATTCAGAATCCAGCCGTGCTGTTGTAGCACTTCCCGAGATAGTGCTACTCCGACGAACAACTGCTCCCTGGACCTCGCCTTTATAAGGAGATCGTCCAAGTACGGGATAATTATTTCGGCCATTACCTTGGTAAATACCTCGGTGCCGGGGACAGACCAACGGCAACGACTGGAATTGGTAATGACAATCCTGTACCACAATATTGAGGTACTCCTGGTGAAGAGGGTAAATAGGGACATGCAGGTAATCATCCTTGATGTCCAGTGATACCATGAAATTCTCCAGGCTTGCAATAATTGCCCTGAGCGATTCCATTTTGAACTTGAACCTTCGTATATAAGTGTTCAAGGCTTTCAACTTTAGAATGGGTCTCACCGAACCGTCTGGTTTCGGTACCACCACATTTTGGAATAGTAACCCCGGCCTTGTTGAAGGAGGGGTACCTTGATTTCACCTGCTGGAAGTACAGCTTGTGAATTGCCGCCAGTACTACCTTTCTCCGAGGGCAGCAGGCAAGGCTGATATGAGGTAACGGCGAGGGGGAGTCGCCTCGAACTCCAGCCTGTATCCCTGTGATACTATTTGCAGAACCTAGGGATCCACCTGTGGGCAAGCCCCCTGGTCCCTGAAGTTCCCGAGACGCTCCCCTACCGCACCTGTCTCCACCTGTGGAGCCCCAGCGTCATGCGGTGGACTCAGAGGAAGCGGGGGAAGATTTTTGATCATGGGAACTGGCTGCTGGTGCAGCTTTTTCCTTCTTCCCTTGTCTCTGTGCAGAAAGGAAGCGCTTTTGACCCGCTTGCTTTTCTGAAGCCGAAAGGACTGTACCTGAAAATTCGGTGCTTTCTTAGGCTGTGAGGAAACCTGAGGTAAAAAATTTTCTTCCCAGCTGTTGCTGTGGATACGAGGTCCCGGAGACCATCCCCAAACAATTCCTCACCCTTATAAGGCAGAATCTCCATGTGCCTTTTACAGGCAGCATCACCTGTCCACTGCCGGGTTTCTAATACCCTCCTGGCAGAATGGACATTGCATTAATTCTGGATGCCAGCCGGCAAATATCCCTCTGTGCATCCTTTATATATAAGACGACTTCTTTAATATGCTCTATGTTAGCAAAATATTATCCCTGTCTTAGAGTATTAATATTATCTGACAGGGTATCAGACCACGCTGCAGCAGCACTATTTATGCTGAGGCAATTGCAGGTCTCAGTATATAACCTGAGTGTGTATATACAGACTTCAGGATCGCCTCCTGCTTTTTATCAGCAGGTTCCTTCAAGGTGGCCGTATCCTAAGACGGCAGTGCCACCTTTTTTGACAAACGTGTGAGCGCCTTATCCACCCTAAGGTATAACTCCCAACGTAACCTATCCTCTGGCGGGAAAGGGTACGCCATCAGTAATTTTTTAGAAATTACCAGTTTCTTATCGGGGGAACCCACGCTTCTTTACACAGTTCATTCATTCATCTGATGGGGGAACAAAACACTGGCTGCTTTTTCTCCCCAAAAATAAAACCCCTTTTATGTGGTACTTGGGTTCATGTCAGAAAATGCGTAACACAATTTAATTGCCGAGATCATGTAACGGATGTTCCTAGTGGATTGTGTATATGTCTCAACCTCGTCGACACTGGAGTCAGACTCCGTGTCGACATCTGTGTCTGCCATCTGAGGTAACGGGCGTTTTTTGAGCCCCTGCTGGCCTTTGAGATGCCTGGGCAGGCGCGGGCTGAGAAGCCGGCTGTCCCACAGCTGTTACGTCATCCAGCCTTTATGTAAGGAGTTGACACTGTCGGTTAATACCTTCCACCTATCCATCCACTCTGGTGTCGGCCCCACAGGGGGCGACATCCCATTTATCGGCCTCTGCTCCGCCTCCACGTAACCTTCCTCATCCAACATGTCGACACAGCCGTACCGACACACCACACACACACAGGGAATGCTCTGACTGAGGACAGGACCCCACAAAGTCCTTTGGGGAGACAGAGAGAGAGTATGCCAGCACACACCAGAGCGCTATATAATGCAGGGATTAACACTATAACTGAGTGATTCTTCCCCCAATAGCTGCTTGTATACATATATTGCGCCTAAATTTAGTGCCCCCCTCTCTTTTTAACCCTTTGAGCCTGAAAACTACAGGGGAGAGCCTGGGGAGCTGTCTTCCAGCTGCACTGTGAAGAAAAAATGGCGCCAGTGTGCTGAGGGAGAAGCCCCGACCCTTTTTCGGCTGACTTTCTCCCGCTTTTTCTGGATTACTGGCAGGGGTAATTTTACATCTATATAGCCTCTAGGACTATATATGATGTAGATTTGCCAGCCAAGGTGTCATATATTGCCCTCAGGGCGCCCCCCCCCCAGCGCCCTGCACCCATCAGTGACCGGAGTGTGAGGTGTACATGAGGAGCAATGGCGCACAGCTGCAGTGCTGTGCGCTACCTTGGTGAAGACCGAAGTCTTCTGCCGCCGATTTTCCTGACTCTTTATGCTTCTGGCTCTGTAAGGGGGACGGCGGCGCGGCTCCGGGAACGAACACCAAGGTCGGGTCCTGCGGTCGATCCCTCTGGAGCTAATGGTGTCCAGTAGCCTAAGAAGCCCAAACTACCACCTGTTAGGTAGGTTCGCTTCTTCTCCCCTTAGTCCCTCGCTGCAGTGAGTCTGTTGCCAGCAGATCTCACTGTAAAATAAAAAACCTAAATATACTTTCTTTCTAGGAGCTCAGGAGAGCCCCTAGTGTGCATCCAGCTCAGCCGGGCACAAGAATCTAACTGAGGTCTGGAGGAGGGTCTTAGTGGGAGGAGCCAGTGCACACCAGGTAGTCCTAAAGCTTTCTTTAGTTGTGCCCAGTCTCCTGCGGAGCCGCTAATCCCCATGGTCCTTACGGAGTCCCAGCATCCACTTAGGACGTCAGAGAAAATAGGATTTTAATTACCTACCGGTAAATCCTTTTCTCGTAGTCCGTAGAGGTACCATGGGGTATAGACGGGTCCACTAGGAGCCACTAGCACTTTAAGAGTTTGAGAGTGTGGGCTGGCTCCTCCCTCTATGCCTTTCCTACCAGACTCAGTCTAGAAACTGTGCCCGAGGAGACGGACAACTTCGAGATAAGGATTTTACACAGATAGTGACGAGATTAACACCAGCTCACACATACAAGGCAAACCAAGCTAACCAGCTTGAAAAATCAGCAACGGCTGAACAATGACCCTCATTCCGAGTTGTTCGCTCTTTAGCTGCTTTTAGCAGCATTGCACACGCTAAGCCGCCGCCTACTGGGAGTGAATCTTAGCATAGCAGAATTGCGAACGCAATATTAGCAGAATTGCGAATAGAAATTTCTTAGCAGTTTCTGAGTAGCTCCACACTTACTCTGCCACTGCGATCAGTTCAGTCAGTTTAGTTCCTGGTTTGACGTCACAAAGACACCCAGCGTTCACCCAGACACTCGCCCGTTTCTTCAGACACTCCCGCGTTTTTCCCAGAAACGCAAGCGTTTTTTCTCACACACCCATAAAACGGCCAGTTTCCGCCCAGAAACACCCACTTCCTGTTAATCACACTCCGATCACCAGAACGATGAAATTTCTTCGTTAGGCCGTGAGTAAAATACCAAACTCTTTTGCCAATTTACTTGGCGCAGAAGCACTGCGAACGTTGCGCATGCGCAGTTTGCGACTAATCGCTCCGTTGCGAAAAAATCTTACGAGCGAACAACTCGGAATGAGGACCAATATTACTTAACCAAGTAAGAAAAAGAGTACTTAACCAAGAACAAAGCAGTACTGCACTAAGTAACCACTGCAGGATCACGAAGCGCTGGGCGAGCGCCCAGGATCCCCTACGGACTACGAGAAAAAGATTTACCGGTAGGTAATTAAAATCCTATTTTCTCTTACGTCCTAGAGCAGGCATTCCCAGCCGTGGTCCTCAAGGCACACCAACAGTGCAGGTTTTAGTGATATCCAGGCTTCAGCACAGCTGGTTAAATCAAAATAACTGAGGTACTAATTAAGTCACCTGTGTTCAAGCATGGATATCACTAAAACCAGAACTGTTAGTGTGCCTTGAGGACCGCGGTTGGGAAACACTGTCCTAGAGGATGCTGGGGTCCACATTAGTACCATGGGGATGTACCAAAGCTCCCAGAACGGGAGGGAGAGCGCGGAGGCTCCTGCAGAACTGATTGACCAAACTTAAGGTCTTCAGAGGCCAAAGTATCGAACTTGTAGAACTTAGCAAACGTGTTCGACCCAGACCACGTAGCTGCTCGGCAAAGTTGTAAAGCCGAGCCACCCTGGGCAGCCGCCCATGAAGAACCCACCTTACGAGTAGAGTGGGCCTTAACAGATCTTGGACACGGCAGTCCTGCCGTAGAATATGCATGCTGGATAGTGAACCTGATCCAGCGAGAGATCGTCTGCTTAGAAGCAGGACATCCAAGTTTCTTGGAATCATACACGACAAACAGAGAGTCCCATTTTCTGTGACGAGCAGTCCTCCTCACATAGATTTTTAGAGCCCTCACAACATCCAAGGACTTTGATGGAATTGAGGAGTCAGTAGCAACTGGCACCACAATAGGTTGGTTGATATGAAAAGCCGACACAACCCTCGGAAGAAACTGCTGATGGGTCCGAAGTTCAGCTCTATCCTCATGGAAGATCAAATAGGGGCTTTTACAAGACAAAGCCCCCAACTCCGACACACGTCGAGCATAAGCTAAGGCCAACAAAGTGACCGCCTTCAACGTGAGAAACTTGACTTCAACCTCCTGAAGAGGCTCGAACCAATCCGATTGGAGAAACTGTAACACCACGTTAAGATCCCAGTGTGCCGTAGGCGGCACAAAGGGAGGCTGGAGGTGCAGAACCCCTTTCAAAAAAGTCTGAACCTCAGGGAGGGAAGCCAGCTGTTTTGGGAAGAAAATGGATAAGGCCGAAATCTGGACCTTTATGGATCCCAACCTCAGGCCCATATCCACACCTGCTTGCAGGAAGAGGAGAAAATGTCCTAGTTAAAACTCCACTGTAGGAAACTTCTTGGATTCACACCAAGATGCATACTTTTTCCAAATGCGATGGTAATGTTTAGATGTTACTCTTTTCCTAGCCTGTATCAGGGTAGGAATGACTTTGTTCGGAATGCCCTTCCGAGCTAATATCTGGCGTTCAACCTCCATGCCGTCAAACGTAGCCGCGGTAAGTCTTGATAAGCGAATGGCCCCTGTTGCAGAAGGTCCTCCCGAAGAGGAAGAGGCCTCGGAACTTCCAACAGTAGATCCAGATGATCTGCGTAACAAGCCCTTCTTGGCCAATCCGGGGCAATGAGGATTGCCTGGACTCTTGTTCTCCTTATGAGCTTTAGAACCCTTGGGATGAGTGGAAGTGGAGGAAACACGTACATGGACCGGAACACCCACGGAGTTACCAGGGCGTCCAGTGCCACTGCTTGCGGGTCTCTCGACCTGGAACAATACCTCCAAAGCTTCTTGTTGAGGCGGGAGGCCATCATGTCGATTTGTGGAACGCCCCAAAGATTTGTCACCTCTGTAAACACTTCCGGATGGAGTCCCAACTCTCCTGGATGGAGATCATGTCTGCTGAGGAAGTCTGCTTCCCAGTTGTCTACTCCCGGAATGAAGATTGCTGACAGCGCCACCGCGTGCTTTTCTGCTCAGAGGATGATCCTTGTTACCTCTGACATTGCAGCTCTGCTCTTCGTTCCGCTCTGTCGGTTTATGTAGGCCACCGTCGTTACATTGTCCGACTGCACTTGAATGGCTCGATCTCGCAGAAGATGAGCCGCTTGGAGAAGACCGTTGTAGACGGCTCTTAGTTCCAGAATGTTTATTGGAAGACTGGATTCCAGGCTTGACCACCTTCCTTGGAAGGTTTCCCCCTGAGTGACTGCGCCCCAGCCCCGGAGACTTGCATCTGTGGTCCAGTCCTGAATCCCGAGCCTGAGGTCCTCCAGAAGATGAGGCATTTGCAGCCACCAGAGAAGTGAAATCCTGGCTTTCGGCGACAGACGTATCCTCTTGTGCATGTGTAGGTAAGATCCCGACCACTTGTCTAGGAGATCCAGTTGGAAGGACCGAGCATGAAACCTTCCGAACTGTAGGGCCTCATAGGAGGCAACCATCTTCCCCAGAAGGCGAATGCACTGATGAACTGATACCCGGTTTGGCTTCAGGACATCCCGGACCATTGTTTGAATCACCAACACTTTCTCCTTCAGCAGAAACACCCTCTGCACTTCCGTGTCGAGGATCATTCCCAGAAAAGACAATCACCTTGTCGGCTCCAAATGTGACTTTGGAAGGTTCAGGATCCAATCATGTTCCCTGAGTAGATGAGTCGTGAGTACAATGGACTGCAACAGTGTCTCCCTGGACGATGCCTTTATCAGCAGATCATCCAGATATGGGATTATGTTCACCCCCTGTCTGCGGAGGAGAACCATCATCTCTGCCGTCACCTTGGTGAACACTCTTGGTGCTGTGGAGAGGCCGAATGTCAGTGCCTGAAATTGATAGTGACTGTCTAACAGTGCAAATCAGAGATAAGCCTGGTGCGGTGGCCAAATTGGAATGTGGAGGTACGCATCCTTGATGTCCAAGGATACCAGAAACTCTTCCTCCTCCAGACCTGATATCACCGCTCTGAGAGTCTCCATTTTGAATTTGAACTCCCTCAGATAAGGGTTTAACGACTTAAAATTAAAAATCGGTCTGACCGAACCATCCGGTTTCGGTACCACGAAAAGGTTTGAACAATAACCCTTGTTCTGCATATGAGGTGGAACCGGGATAATGACCTGTGACTTTTCCAATTTTAGGATGGCTTCCTGTAGGATAGCCCTGTCTGTCGGCAAAGCCGGCAAGCCTGATTTGAAGAAACGGTGAGGCGGGAGTTCTTGAAACTCGAGTCTGTACCCCGGGACACATTATCCTGTACACAGGGATCCAGGCCAGACGACACCCAGACGTGGCTGAAACATCTGAGTCTCCTAGTCCGTAGAGGATGCTGGGGATGACATCAAGACCATGGGGTATAGACGGGATCCGCAGGAGACATGGGCACTCTAAAGACTTTTCATTGGGTGGAACTGGCTCCTCCCTCTATGCCCCTCCTCCAGACCTCAGTTGTAGGAACTGTGCCCAGGGAGACTGACATTTCGAGGAAAGGAATTACTTAACTAGTGGTGAGATACTGTATCTACCAACTCACACCCTCAACCATGCCACACACATGGCATTCAACATAACACACGCCACAGGCATGAACTAATTGCAGCAACATGCTGAAACCGATATAACACAACTTGTGTAACTGTAATAACTAAACTGCAGGTAGAGTACGCACTGGAACAGGCGCCCAGCATCCTCTACGGACTAGGAGAAAAGGATTTACCAGTAGGTTATCAAAATCCTATTTTCTCATACGTCCTAGAGGATGCTGGGGATGACATCAAGACCATGGGGTCTATACCAAAGCTCCAGTATGGGCAGGAGAGTGCGGATGACCCTGCAGCACCGATTGACCAAACTTTAGGTCCTCATCGGCCAAGGTGTCAAACTTGTAGAATTTTGCAAGCTTGATACCCTTTTATGAGCTTTTGCGTAAAATCGCGGTATCATTAGCGCTGTGTACAGCATACGCAAGCGTGATTTGTGTACAAAGTGCATAGGGAGTTTTCGCTGGTCTCTCTCAGGAAACTCTCCAACGACAGATACTTTACTGGAAAGGGTAAAGTTATTCCTAAAAACTTCCAGTAAATATAGGTCAATAGGGGCCCTAAGTTGGGTACATTGCCTTCGCTATCGACAGTGTATGGTGGTATCGGCCAACGTGGGTGAGAGTGGGTGAAAGCGCTCGGAGAACTTTCACCGTCGGCTTATATTGAGTATTTTGGTGTTTGTGGGAAAAGGCCCACAATTATGGGAGCCATTTACTCAACTAAGGGACGTATGGTAGCCAGGGTTCAGGTTGAAGAGCCACGGCCCAAGGGGTCAGCGAGGTTTATTATGTGTGGAAAATATGGTCTACACGCTGAAGTTTATTGTGACGAATGGGTACGTATGACTGACAACGATAGGGTATCATTCCATAGGGTGGGCAACTTTGAGCCAGAGGTATTACAGAACTTAAGGATAAGGATATGTCTGATAAAATCCAGAAAACAAAGGATTAGACATACAGATTGCTTAAATCTATGGCAGCAAGAGGGGGATGTGCAAAGGGAATTAGCTTGCACAGCAGGTTCCAAACCTAGCAGGAAAATAATGGCGACCGCACCACCACCACCATATATTGATGGGGAGAAAGTGGCTACAAGCAATGGTGCATTGGTACAGGATAGGAATGTGATTGATAAATGTACTAACGCTAACCCTTGCCAGCTGTATCCCGTTTTAAATTTTCCCCAGGACTGTGAGCAGGAAGATGAGCCCAGCACGATATTGGCACTCTCTCTTGCAGCCACCATACAGGACACCCAGGTAGTCATGGCCCAACCACCAAGAGTTGTAGCAAGGCCCCCTAGCGGAGGGATAAGTGAGGTCGTGTCCACAGGTAAGTACGGTACCTTACACTATGCAGAAACAATAGCTCCTCACATTATAGAGTCAAACCAGAATGATGTAATTTAATTAAATCCGGTCAGGGTGATTGCAGTCCCCAATGGGAAGACTGACGCTCAGGGAGTAACTCCCATCAGGAACATTGTCATGCATTGTCCTTGGTCCCGAGCAGAGTTAAGGTCAATTATGTCAGAATTTCCCGATCCCAGAAAAGATCTTGTCGGATGCCAGAAGTTTGTTAAAGAGTTAGGTAACGCCCATGAGCCCACAAATAAAGATTGCCGAACAGTGCTACGGGTGTGTTTACCCTCAAATATTGACACCACAAAATTCATAACCGATTGTAAGTTAGACGCAGAGGTACCTCTCACTGATGAATACAATCAGGAGAATGTACGGCAAATCAATCTGCAACTAGGAGTGTATTTCCCTACTGTTGTCAAATGGAATAAAATCTTCTCCATAAGACAAAAGGAAGATGAAATGACATCCGAATATTTCCATCGAGCACTACAGGAAATAGCTAGATACACTGGGATCGAGGACATTAAAGATAATGCACACCATAGGGAGGAAGCTGTTTCTGTATTAATGGACGGGTTAAAGGAGGCACTGAGAACAAGAGTGCAGACTTCTCTACCTAACTGGAGAGATATCTTGGTGGGTGCGTTGAGAGAGTCCGCTATCGAGCACGACCGGAACATCAGTAAGCACAGGGAGTCTCTGTCACGATCCAGGTAATTCCTTATTAGTATTTACCTTCCAAATGCCTCCTGAGACTGTCCCAGTGTCCCAAGCCTGGATTCCATCTGCGCTGTCTGTGTGCAGCACGCTGCATCTCATTGTCTCAAATCTCTTTACTGTGATTCTGGCAGCTTCATGGTTAAGACTCACATGCAAGTTACAAACAGTCTTTCCCTCCAAGTTCAAACATGGGCGCAGCCATGTTTGTTTTCATCACATGTTACTTTTCAGCCAATCAGCTGCACTCTGCTCCCAGCCTGATTACACAGCAGCTGTACTCTGGTCTCTGGTTAATTGCTCACCAATCCCTGCTAACCTGTGGGTTTAAATAGCCTGTCCCAGCACTGAAGGATGTCAGTGCTTCAATGGTCTTCAGTGTTTCCAGTGAGCAGTTCTTCCATGGACTTTCTCTGCAGTGCTTCATTTGTCTCCAGTGGTTTCTGTGTGCAGTCTTCTACAGATTCTCCAGTGAACTCTCCTGCATTCAAGCCTGACTCCTCTGTGTTACACTCTGTGGTGTAACACGACACCTCTGTGATTAACCCTCTACAACATCACATTACTCATCTGTGTCTGTATTCCGGCTTTCCAGCAGCCACTCTTCAACAACTACAGTTTTCCAGCGAACCCTAGTTCATTTACAGTTTACAGAACTTTTCTCTACATTCCAGGTTACTGGTATTAACCAGTTGCACGCCTAAATTTCCACTTGTGACTTTCTATTGTTTTTGCAAGTTTTATGACTTTTCATTTAATAAAATCACTGAAAGATATTTCCAGTTGTCGTGGTCACGCCTTCGGGCATCCTTGCTACTGTCTTTACGCATGTCCAGGAGTCACATGGCTCCTCCTAAGTTCAAGTACCCGTCAACCCCTACAACTGAGGCTCCCAGTCACGGTCATCAGCCCTCAGTTGTGACAGTAAGCACTGACCTAATGGATCTGGCCGGAGACCAGGCCCAAGCGTTTAACCCGATGCAACGACTTGCTGCACGCTTAGAACTTCTGGAGGCTGCACAGGGTCAAGTTTTTCGCTGTCTCCAGGGCCTTTCCACCCGGCTGGATGGAATCCAAGTAACCCTTAATGGTTCAGGGGCATCCAGTGTCCTGACTCTCAGTCAACTGTTGGTTCAGTTACAAGACCTTCTTTCTAGCATCGTTCCAGTTATTTCAAAGTGTCTCTGTGATACTCCTATTATCTCTGCTCCCGTCTCCATGAAAGCCTTCCCACAGTCTGCTGAGAACACAGATGCAACAGCTGCCAATCTCTCTATGTCCAAGTCGTTTCCCCTTGCTCCAAGTAAAGATAAGTTCCGGAGTAAGCCACGGTCTAGACTTTCTGAAGAGGAACGCAAGCGTCGCATGCAGTTTCAACTCTGCTTCTACTGTGGGGGTTTTGATCACTTTATTAAAGACTGTTCTCTCCATAAGCCGAGGAAGTGGGATAGATCTCCACATCACAGCATTCATAGTTACAAACCTTCCTATGTGGAATCTTCAGCTCCTTCTGAGCCGGTCAAGAAAAATATAAAAGTTGATCAAAGAAAAACCCAATTCTACAATTGGGGTCCTGTGTCCAGGAGCCCCATTTCCAATTCCGGGAAACAAAAGAGATTTAATGAGACTTTCTTCACCAAAGGGAAATCCAATTCCGCAGCCCAAGACGGGGCGTCTGTTTCTGCAGCCCAAGACGGGGCGTCTGTTTCTACAGCTCCAGGAAAGGTATCCAATGTTCAAGCTCTACTAGGGGCATATGAGTCTTCTCAAAAAGGAGTTTCTGATCTGTTAACCCCAGGAGGGGTGCTGGAGAAAACAACCCTGAGAGAGGTGTCTGATTCGTCAACCCCAGGAGGGGTCACCGAAATTTCAGCCCCAAGGGAAGTATCCAGAGCCAAGTTCCCAGATGGAAATTTTTGTGCTACAGATGCAGTTATGAACTCCTGTTTGCCGTTTTCAGAGAGCACCACCCTGTTGGCATCCAGCATGGACCAGGTCCAGGATGGTCTAACTGAACACTTGGAAACCACTCATTCCGGTTCCAACCGGATTCTGACTCCTTCGGTTCCAGCCGATTCCAGTAAGCCTCCTTCAGTTCCAGCCGATTCCAGCACCTTCGAATCTAATCAAGTCCTATCCGTTAGTCCAAAGACTCCTCTGGTTCCAGCCAGTTCAAGTTCATCAGGATTCAATTCAGGTTCCGAAGGTGAATTTGTTGATGACTCAAGCTACATTATGGGAGGTCCTGCTCTTTCCTGTTATGCTTTCACGCATGAAGAGGTTCCAGAATTACCAAAAAGTTCTACAGGTCTCTGTATGAAAAGTCCTCGTTCTAGAAGAAGATTTAATTTAAGACTTAGTGGAGTGCTAGCTTCAAAAGCACGATTTTCTCGTACTTCTAATCCAGGAAAGGGACCTTCTACAGGTTATTCCTCAGTCCTTTCAGATGAAGAAGATTGGGAGGACTTCTAGCAATCCAGTTGCTTCAGGCTTCCACGACAGATTTCCTCCTCAAGCCTAAGAAGTGTCCTGGGGCCACTCCTAAAGGGGAGGGTACTGTCACGATCCAGGTAATTCCTTATTAGTATTTACCTTCCAAATGCCTCCTGAGACTGTCCCAGTGTCCCAAGCCTGGATTCCATCTGCGCTGTCTGTGTGCAGCATGCTGCATCTCATTGTCTCAAATCTCTTTACTGTGATTCTGGCAGCTTCATGGTTAAAACTCACATGCAAGTTACAAACAGTCTTTCCCTCCAAGTTCAAACATGGGCGCAGCCATGTTTGTTTTCATCACATGTTACTTTTCAGCCAATCAGCTGCACTCTGCTCCCAGCCTGATTACACAGCAGCTGTACTCTGGTCTCTGGTTAATTGCCCACCAATCCCTGCTAACCTGTGGGTTTAAATAGCCTGTCCCAGCACTGAAGGATGTCAGTGCTTCAATGGTCTTCAGTGTTTCCAGTGAGCAGTTCTTCCATGGACTTTCTCTGCAGTGCTTCATTTGTCTCCAGTGGTTTCTGTGTGCAGTCTTCTACAGATTCTCCAGTGAACTCTCCTGCATTCAAGCCTGACTCCTCTGTGTTACACTCTGTGGTGTAACACGACACCTCTGTGATTAACCCTCTACAACATCACATTACTCATCTGTGTCTGTATTCCGGCTTTCCAGCAGCCACTCTTCAACAACTACAGTTTTCCAGCGAACCCTAGTTCATTTACAGTTTACAGAACTTTTCTCTACATTCCAGGTTACTGGTATTAACCAGTTGCACGCCTAAATTTCCACTTGTGACTTTCTATTGTTTTTGCCAGTTTTATGACTTTTCATTTAATAAAATCACTGAAAATAAGAATTTACTTACCGATAATTCTATTTCTCGGAGTCCGTAGTGGATGCTGGGGTTCCTGAAAGGACCATGGGGAATAGCGGCTCCGCAGGAGACAGGGCACAAAAAGTAAAGCTTTCCGATCAGGTGGTGTGCACTGGCTCCTCCCCCTATGACCCTCCTCCAAGCCTCAGTTAGGTACTGTGCCCGGACGAGCGTACACAATAAGGGAGGAATTTTGAATCCCGGGTAAGACTCATACCAGCCACACCAATCACACCGTACAACTTGTGATCAAACCCAGTTAACAGTATGATAACAGAGGAGCCTCTGAAAGATGGCTTCCTAAACAATAACCCGAATTAGTTAACAATAACTATGTACAATTATTGCAGATAATCCGCACTTGGGATGGGCGCCCAGCATCCACTACGGACTCCGAGAAATAGAATTATCGGTAAGTAAATTCTTATTTTCTCTATCGTCCTAGTGGATGCTGGGGTTCCTGAAAGGACCATGGGGATTATACCAAAGCTCCCAAACGGGCGGGAGAGTGCGGATGACTCTGTAGCACCGAATGAGAGAACTCCAGGTCCTCCTTAGCCAGAGTATCAAATTTGTAAAATTTTACAAACGTGTTCTCCCCTGACCACGTAGCTGCTCGGCAAAGTTGTAATGCCGAGACCCCTCGGGCAGCCGCCCAAGATGAGCCCACCTTCCTTGTGGAGTGGGCCTTTACAGATTTAGGCTGTGGCAGGCCTGCCACAGAATGTGCAAGTTGGATTGTGCTACAGATCCAACGAGCAATCGTCTGCTTAGACGCAGGAGCACCCATCTTGTTGGGTGCATACAATATAAACAACGAGTCAGATTTTCTGACTCCAGCTGTCCTTGCAATATATATTTTTAATGCTCTGACAACGTCCAGTAACTTGGAGTCCTCCAAGTCACTTGTAGCCGCAGGCACTACAATAGGCTGGTTCAGATGAAATGCTGACACCACCTTAGGGAGAAAATGCGAACGAGTCCGCAGTTCTGCCCTGTCCGAATGGAAAATCAGATATGGGCTTTTGTAAGATAAAGCTGCCAGTTCTGACACTCTCCTGGCCGAAGCCAGGGCTAGTAACATGGTCACTTTCCATGTGAGATATTTTAAATCCACCTTTTTTAGTGGTTCAAACCAATGAGATTTTAGAAATTCCAAAACCACATTGAGATCCCACGGTGCCACTGGAGGCACCACAGGAGGCTGTATATGCAGCACTCCCTTAACAAAAGTCTTGACTTCAGGAACTGAAGCCAATTCTTTTTGAAAGAAAATCGACAGGGCCGAAATTTGAACCTTAATAGATCCCAATTTGAGACCCATAGACAATCCTGATTGCAGGAAATGTAGGAATCGACCCAGTTGAAATTCCTCCGTCGGAGCACTCCGATCCTCGCACCACGCAACATATCTTCGCCAAATGCGGTGATAGTGTTGCACGGTTACTTCCTTCCTTGCTTTAATCAAAGTAGGAATGACTTCTTCCGGCATGCCTTTTTCCTTTAAGATCCGGCGTTCAACCGCCATGCCGTCAAACGCAGCCGCGGTAAGTCTTGAAACAGACAGGGACCCTGCTGAAGCAAGTCCCTCCTTAGAGGTAGAGGCCACGGATCTTCCGTGATCATCTCTTGAAGTTCCGGGTACCAAGTCCTTCTTGGCCAATCCGGAACCACTAGTATCGTTCTTACGCCTCTTTGCCGTATAATTCTCAATACTTTTGGTATGAGAGGCAGAGGAGGAAACACATACACCGACTGGTACACCCAAGGCGTTACGCGTCCACAGCTATTGCCTGCGGATCTCTTGACCTGGCGCAATACCTGTCCAGTTTTTTGTTGAGGCGAGACGCCATCATGTCCACCATTGGTCTTTCCCAACGGGTTACCAGCATGTGGAAGACTTCCGGATGAAGTCCCCACTCTCCCGGGTGAAGGTCGTGTCTGCTGAGGAAATCTGCTTCCCAGTTGTCCACTCCCGGGATGAACACTGCTGACAGTGCTATCACATGATTCTCTGCCCAGCGAAGAATCCTTGCAGCTTCTGCCATTGCACTCCTGCTTCTTGTGCCGCCCTGTCTGTTTACATGGGCGACTGCCGTGATGTTGTCCGACTGGATCAACACCGGTTTTCCTTGAAGCAGAGGTTCTGCCTGGCTTAGAGCATTGTAGATTGCTCTTAGTTCCAGAATGTTTATGTGAAGAGACGTTTCCAGGCTCGTCCACACTCCCTGGAAGTTTCTTCCTTGTGTGACTGCTCCCCAGCCTCTCAGGCTGGCGTCCGTGGTCACCAGGATCCAATCCTGTATGCCGAATCTGCGGCCCTCCAATAGATGAGCACTCTGCAACCACCACAGAAGAGATACCCTTGTCCTTGGAGACAGGGTTATCCGCTGGTGCATCTGAAGATGCGACCCTGACCATTTGTCCAACAGATCCCTCTGGAAAATTCGTGCATGGAATCTGCCGAATGGAATTGCTTCTTAAGAAGCCACCATTTTTCCCAGGACTCTTGTGCATTGATGTACAGACACCTTTCCTGGTTTTAGGAGGTTCCTGACAAGCTCGGATAACTCCTTGGCTTTTTCCTCCGGGAGAAAAACCTTTTTCTGAACCGTGTCCAGAATCATCCCTAGGAACAGCAGACGAGTTGTCGGCATTAACTGGGATTTTGGAATATTCAGAATCCAGCCGTGCTGTTTTAGCACTTCTTGAGACAGTGCTAATCCCCTCTCTAGCTGTTCTCTGGACCTTGCCCTTATTAGGAGATCGTCCAAGTATGGGATAATTAATACGCCTTTTCTTCGAAGAAGAATCATCATCTCGGCCATTACCTTTGTAAAGACCCGAGGTGCCGTGGACAATCCGAACGGCAGCGTCTGAAACTGATAGTGACAGTTTTGTACAACGAACCTGAGGTACCCCTGGTGTGAGGGGTAAATTGGAACGTGGAGGTACGCATCCTTGATGTCCAAGGACACCATAAAGTCCCCTTCTTCCAGGTTCGCTATCACTGCTCTGAGTGACTCCATTTTGAACTTGACTTCTTTATGTACAGGTTCAAGGACTTCAGATTTAGAATAGGTCTTACCGAGCCGTCCGGCTTCGGTACCACAAATAGAGTGGAATAATACCCCTTTCCCTGTTGTAGAAGAGGTACCTTGACTATCACCTGCTGAGAGTACAGCTTGTGAATGGCTTCCAAAACCGTCTCCCTTTCTGAGGGGGACGTTGGTAAAGCAGACTTCAGGAAACGGCGAGGCGGATCTGTCTCTAGTTCCAACCTGTACCCCTGAGATATTATCTGCAGGATCCAGGGATCTACCTGCGAGTGAGCCCACTGCGCGCTGAAATTCTTGAGACGACCGCCCACCGCCCCCGAGTCCGCTTGAGAAGCCCCTGCGTCATGCTGAGGCTTTTGTAGAAGCGGGGGAGGGCTTCTGTTCCTGGGAAGGAGCTGCCTGTTGCTGTCTCTTCCCCCTTCCTCTGCCTCGTGGCAGATATGAATATCCCTTTGCTCTCTTGTTTTTAAAGGAACGAAAGGGCTGCGGTTGAAAAGTCGGTGTCTTTTTCTGTTGGGGAGTAGCTTGAGGTAAAAAGGTGGATTTCCCGGCTGTAGCCGTGGCCACCAAATCTGATAGACCGACTCCAAATAACTCCTCCCCTTTATACGGCAAAACTTCCATATGCCGTTTTGAGTCCGCATCGCCTGACCACTGTCGCGTCCATAAACTTCTTCTGGCCGAAATGGACATAGCACTTACCCGTGATGCCAGTGTGCAGATATCCCTCTGTGCATCACGCATATAAAGAAATGCATCCTTTATTTGCTCTAAAGACAGTAAAACATTGTCCCTATCCAGGGTATCAATATTTTCAATCAGGGACTCTGACCAAGCTACTCCAGCACTGCACATCCAGGCTGTCGCTATAGCTGGTCGTAGTATAACACCTGTATGTGTGTATATACTTTTTTGGATATTTTCCATCCTCCTATCTGCTGGATCTTTAAGTGCGGCCGTCTCAGGAGAGGGTAACGCCACTTGTTTAGATAAGCGTGTGAGCGCCTTGTCCACCCTAGGAGGTGTTTCCCAGCGCGCCCTAACCTCTGACGGGAAAGGGTATAAAGCTAATAACTTCTTTGAAATTAGCATCTTTTTATCGGGGGCAACCCACGCTTCATCACATACATCATTTAGTTCTTCTGATTCAGGAAAAACTATAGGTAGTTTTTTCACACCCCACATAATACCCTGTTTAGTGGTACCTGTAGTATCAGCTAAATGTAACGCCTCCTTCATTGCCAAAATCATATATCGTGTGGCCCTACTGGAAAATACGGTTGATTCGTCACCGTCGCCACTGGAATCAGTGCCTGTGTCTGGGTCTGTGTCGACCGACTGAGGCAAAGGGCGTTTTACAGCCCCTGACGGTGTTTGAGGCGCCTGGACAGGCACTAACTGATTGTCCGGCCGTCTCATGTCGTCAAACGACTGCTTTAGCGTGTTGACACTATCCCGTAATTCCATAAATAAAGGCATCCATTCTGGTGTCGACCCCCTAGGAGGTGACATCCCCATATTTGGCAATTGCTCCGCCTCCACACCAATATCGTCCTCATACATGTCGACACACACGTACCGACACACAGCAGACACACAGGGAATGCTCTTAACGAAGACAGGACCCCACTAGCCCTTTGGGGAGACAGAGGGAGAGTTTGCCAGCACACACCAAAAGCGCTATATATGACAGGGATAGCCTTATAATAAGTGCTCCCTGTATAGCTGCTTTTATAATATAATTTTTGCCACTATTTTGCCCCCCCTTTCTTGTTTTACCCTGTTTCTGTAGTGCAGTGCAGGGGAGAGACCTGGGAGCCGTCCTGACCAGCGGAGCTGTGTAAGGAAAATGGCGCTGTGTGCTGAGGAGATAGGCCCCGCCCCTTTTCCGGCGGGCTCGTCTCCCGCTCTTTAGTGTATTCTGGCAGGGGTTAAATATCTCCATATAGCCCCCGGAGGCTATATGTGAGGTATTTTTTAGCCAAATAGGTTTTCATTTGCCTCCCAGGGCGCTCCCCTCCCAGCGCCCTGCACCCTCAGTGACTGCCGTGTGAAGTGTGCTGAGAGGAAAATGGCGCACAGCTGCAGTGCTGTGCGCTACCTTTAGAAGACTGAGGAGTCTTCTGCCGCCGATTCTGGACCTCTTCATGTTTCAGCATCTGCAAGGGGGCCGGCGGCGAGGCTCCGGTGACCATCCAGGCTGTACCTGTGATCGTCCCTCTGGAGCTGATGTCCAGTAGCCAAGAAGCCAATCCATCCTGCACGCAGGTGAGTTCACTTCTTCTCCCCTAAGTCCCTCGTTGCAGTGATCCTGTTGCCAGCAGGACTCACTGTAAAATAAAAAACCTAAGCTAAACTTTCTCTAAGCAGCTCTTTAGGAGAGCCACCTAGATTGCACCCTTCTCGGCCGGGCACAAAAATCTAACTGAGGCTTGGAGGAGGGTCATAGGGGGAGGAGCCAGTGCACACCACCTGATCGGAAAGCTTTACTTTTTGTGCCCTGTCTCCTGCGGAGCCGCTATTCCCCATGGTCCTTTCAGGAACCCCAGCATCCACTAGGACGATAGAGAATGATATTTCCAGTTGTCGTGGTCACGCCTTCGGGCATCCTTGCTACTGTCTTTACGCATGTCCAGGAGTCACATGGCTCCTCCTAAGTTCAAGTACCCGTCAACCCCTACAACTGAGGCTCCCAGTCACGGTCATCAGCCCTCAGTTGTGACAGTCTCAGGGGGATAAGCTGATGACGGTGAGTATACATGCTCTTACAACAAAACCACATCAGCCAAAACCCCAGACCCCTGGTGGTACATCACGTGTAGTAATATGTTATAATTGTCAGAAGGTAGGACATTACTCAAGGGAATGTAGGAATAAAGGGGCACATAATGTATACCGACCCCCTAGACCAGGATACGAACCACACTACAATTCACATAATTGGGATCAGGGACCACATAGGAGAAATTACGAGCCACATGCAGGGGAAACAAGGAGGTACCCACCAAGGAGAGACTGTCAGGCCTCCGAAAACTCACAGCTACCCCCCTCACATATCGTAGCTGCCAATGCGCTGCGGGAGTGTCCAAATACACAACAGGGGTTGGGCCACACCTGTAGTCTGCAGCCAGTGAAGTTGATTGCTAGCCTTGGTAGTGAACCTGAGGTCACGGTTGATGTAGCTGGTGTACCATTACCATTTCTTGTAGATACAGGGGCGGCCAGGTCAGTGTTGAATTCCACATCAGGTGTAAAGACCACGGGAAAAATGATTTCGGCAATGGGAATAACAGGAACGGTGCAACAATACCTTTTGAGTAGACCTGCAGAGATTACGATAGGGCCCTTGCAAACCAAACATTCTTTTCTGCTGGCTGCATCGGCTCCGACTAATCTACTCGGCAGAGACTTACTGTGTAAAATGCGGTGTGTCATATATTGTACTCCTGAGGGTGTCTTCTTGGATATACCAGAGAACCATGCTCAAGAAGTACAAGATATACTAGACACCCCTCAAAGGCTAATGTCACATTCTACTGTTATAGAGACGTGTCCATCAAAGGTAGAGGAAATGATCTCACAAATACCGGGTTCCCTTTGGACCAAAGATGGACAAGACACTGGATTGATGGCGAATGTAGCTCCAGTAGCAGGACAAGTAAAAGATGGTAGGATAGCTCCAAAAATCCCTCAGTATCCTCTGAAGCCAGAGGTAGAGTTAGGAGTGTACCCTGTCATAGAGCGGCTGTTACAGCAGGGCATCCTAGTCAGGACGTCCAGCACAGCCAATAGTCCCATCTTCCCTGTGAAAAAGAGTGGGGGAGGGGCTACAGGCTAGTGCAGGATCTAAGGGGGATAAACAAGATAGTTGAGAGTCAATTCCCCGTAGTGCCCAATCCAGCTGTCATCCTCATGCAAATTCCCTCTACTGCAAAATTCTTCACTGTCATTGACCTCTGTTCTGCTTTCTTTTCTGTCCCTCTTCACCCTGACAGCCAATACCTTTTTGCATTTACATACAGGGGAGTACAGTACACCTGGACACGTCTGCCCCAAGGTTTCATTGACAGCCCGAGTATTTTCTCCCAGGCTTTGCATGACTGTTTACAATCCTTTCAACCTGAGAGTGGATCAGTACTAATACAGTATGTTGATGACTTATTGTTGTGTTCTGACTCACTCAAATCGTCCTTGAAAGACACGAAACAGCTTCTGTTTCATCTTTCCCATACAGGACACAAGGTTTTAAAGGATAAGTTGCAGTTGTGTCGGACCAGGGTCAAATATTTGGGACATTGCTTGACTCAAGGACTTAGACACCTCACCGCTGATAGAATACAGGTGATTTGCGACATGACTCTGCCACAAACTCAGCAACAGATCCGCACTTTCCTTGGAATGTGTGGGTACTGTCGAAACTGGATTCCAGGGTTCTCTATACTGGCTTTACCTTTGCAAGAAATGGTCTCTTCGAACAAACCGGAACGGATCTCTCACACAGATGAGTCCGAACTGGCGTTTGAGAGACTCAAACAGTGTCTATCACAGGCACCAGCATTAGGTATGCCAGATTATGAGAAGCCCTTTGAATTGTACGGTACTGAAAGTGCTGGGTGCGCGGCAGGTGTTTTAACTCAGAAATATGGTCATGCAAGCAGACCGGTAGCTTACTACAGTGCATAGTTGGACACTGTAGCGCGGTCTCTCCCCACTTGCTTGCGAAGTGTTGCAGCGATAGCTTTGCTGGTAAGTAAAAGCGAGGACGTAGTGTTAGGATACGACCTGACCATTCATACACCTCATGCAGTATCAGCCTTACTAAACTCTGCCCAAACCAGACATGTCTCATCTGCTCGGTTTACAAAATGGGAATTATCACTGATGGCCCCGGTAAACATCACCATTAAGAAATGCAGCTCACTAAATCCTGCAACCTACTTGCCAAGTGTGCCTGGACAGGCACAAAGGGTGGAGGATGAGAATGATGGTGAAGGAGGATTTAGTGCAGATACTGATACGCATGATTGTATGGAATACCTGAATCAGACTTTCACAGCGAGACCTGACATCAGTGACACCCCACTGGAAGGAGTAGACTTTACCTTCTACACTGACGGTAGTTGCCACAGACAGACAGAATTGGGAGAATTGTGCACTGGATATGCAGTTGTAGATGATGAAGGTATCATAGAAGCTGAACCCCTGGGCCCACCGCACTCAGCACAAGTTGCTGAGTTGGTCATCCTAACCGGAGTGTGTGAATTGGCCAAGGGTAAGTCAGCTAATATATACACAGATTCTAGGTACGCCTTTGGAGTGGTGCATGATTTTGGGGCTCTAAGGCGCCTCCGAAATTTCATGACAGCAGCTGGCACACCTGTAGCGCATGCGTCCCACATCAAAAGGCTTTTGACAGCAATACAGGAACCAGACGGAGTGGCTGTTATCAAGTGCAAAGCACACACTTACAAACAAGACCCAATTTCACTTGGTAACAGCCGGGAAGACGAAGCTGCAAAATCAGCAGCAAGCACCCCCATACAAACGAACATCACATCACTGATGACATTTAACATGGTCAACACACACGAATTAATTGAAATGCAAAATTTGTGTTCCCTACAGGAAAAGGCAGTCTGGAAGTCGAAGGGGTATGGTAAAGGAGTCCTCAGGACTTTGGACAGGTGGACAGGGTAAGCCGGTGGCCCCCAGAGCATATCTTCCAAGTCTAGCTGAGGTGGCACACGGTCTGACTCATCTGGGCAAAGAGGGTATGTGCAAGTTGGTAAGAGCCTACTGGTGTGCGCCAGGATTCTCTTCTCATGCAGGTAAGAGAGCAATGACATGTTTTACTTGCTTGAGGAAGAATATTGGAAAGACAATACCTACAGACGGACCTTTTCAGGTAATACAAATCGATTTCATACAGTTACCACCCTGTAGGAATTTTAAATATGTGTTAGTTTGTATTGATGTATTTTCCAACTGGGTAGAAGCGTTCCCTGCTGCCACAAATACTGCTACGTTCACTGCAAAGAAAATTGTGCAGGAATTTGTGTGTAGATATGGTATCCCTAGAGTGATTGAAAGTGACAGGGGTACCCATTTTACAGGTGAAGTCTTTCAGGTCATGTGCAAACTGATGGGAATTAATAGCAAGCTGCATACTCCGTACCGGCCACAGGCAAGTGCAAAGGTAGAGAGAGTGAACAGCACTATTAAGAACAAGCTGAGCAAATTAATGGCTGAAACTGGATTGTTGTGGCCAGAAGCTTTGCCACTAGTGTTGTACAGCATCAGAACCACTCCCAGGTCTCCACTTAAATTATCACCCTTTGAAATTCTTTTTGGTCGACAACCTCATGTAATGATAGACCCCCCAGGATGATTTGAAATGTAATAATGAAGTGACTGTGAAATATTTGGTTGGGATGAGCCAGCAGCTGAGAAATCAACAAAGAAATCTAAAGCTGGTGATTCCTGACCTACCAAACAGTAATTGTCATGACATTGAGCCTGGGGATTATGTGATGATTAGAAATTTTACGCTCAGGTTGCCTCATAGACAGGTGGGAAGGACCATATCAAGTCTTGTTAACCAGCACGACAGCATTGAAGGTCGCCGAAAGAGAGACTTGGGTCCACTTGTCCCACTGCAAGAAGGTCGCTGACCCGGAGAAAACTCGTGACAAAGAGCAGAGTGTAGAGAACCTCGTATCACTGGAGTGTTTGTCCGGGAACGTTGAGAGACAGGACTGTTGAAAGGCATCTGAGCACGGAGAGCAACAAGATCTAGGATGGTTGTTGCACCATTTTCTTTTTTTCACCTCCCCCTACATTTTCCTTTCTTTTCTCCTTCTTATTTTCCTTCTTTCCCCTAATGAAATGGATCTATCACAAGAGACTGCATTTCGGGTTTTGCTAGTAATTCTGGTTTTGATCAGGACAATTTGCTCTGGTGAGGGTCCCAGAGAGGTTGAGCAGGAATCTGGAATGGGTTCTGATGGCGAGTACGAATTTGTAGGATCTCAGGAGCAGCACATCACTTGAGTAAAGGCTGGTATCAGTAAGCGCTCTGGTAGTCATGGAGCTCGGAGGCACTGTGAAGGGTTATTGTCTGATGAATATTGTATTTGTAGGAATTGTGAGAATATAGTCGAGGATGGGTGCATCCAGAGATGTCAGTCCAACCTTAATAGTGACATGGACCGCCATCCGTTGAGTGATTACCACTCACTAGTGGGTAAGGTCTTAAACCAGACAGAATGCTGGGTGTGCTCACGAGTACCTCAAGGTCAGAGTAAGCCAGGATTAGTACCATACCCTTTAGCAATAGATGAGGTACTCGAATTACGGGGTGGGAGACCGGTGGACAAGAAATTCAATATCTCTAGGCCCCCTAGTTTGAAGCTCCACCAGTATCATGTAGACAGGTCCTGATTGTGTTTTAATATTTCCAATTACCGAAAACCAGGAAATTGGGAAGTGACGTGGAATAACCAGACAATGACTTTTTCACACAGAGCTGATAGGATACCCATAGACTCTGAACTTGTACGCCAAATAGCCAACAGTGGGAGGTATTTCCGGTATAGGTATACCCGTGGAAGCAAGACCATGTGGGTTGAAAAAGTATCGTCAGGGTATTGTGCCCATATCATCCAGCCTGATACTTGTACTGAGCAGATGGGAGAACTAGGGATTGGTTTCTTTACTTGGAAAGTTTGCAATATGGTGATGTTATATTTTGTCCCCTATGTTCTCCCAGATGATGCCTATTTCATATGTGGGAGGAAAGCATACAAGTGGCTTGCCCCGAGCTCAGAGGGATTGTGTTATATTGGGAGAGTACTACCAGAGGTCATGACCATAACCCATGATAAAATGAAAGACGTTCACCGCAGTGCTCAGGCTCCTTATACTCATACTCACTATGAACACATCAAGAGACACCTCATAGATAGGGCAGAGCACGCAGCCTCTGATTTGATCCACGAATCCACCAGGATTCAGTTCTTTCTCACATTAGATATCACCCGTACTGCCAGAGGAACTATAAATTATAGGTACATCCATGTGCTAGCGAACTTGATAGATAATATCACTGAGATGTATGATGACACCTTCAGGTATACGGGAAGGGAGTTACAAACCTACAAGAAGGAACTGATTCAGCACAGGATGGTCCTTAATTACGTCACAGCCGTGACGTGTGGGTACTGTGTTACTCTGGCAACTCAATATGGTGTGAAGTGCTGTACGTATATTACAAACAGCACTGACGACCCCACGGAGATCATCGATCAGAAGATGGATGAGATCTTGCAGTTGAAGTGGGAGTTCAGGAGGAAGCACAACCTTACCTTAGTGACTGTGGGTAATGAACTGACCGGCTGGGTCTCATGGTTGAACCCATGCAAATGGTTCTCAGGGTTAGGAGAGTGGGCTCAAAATGTCATAATGAGTGTGGGGGAGTTTCTCCTTTGTATCCTTGGAGTCATCATAATTATTGGCCTGATATTTAGGTGTGTTCAAATTCTAACGCGGCGCAAGCGCAGTACAAATTTGATGAGTCTAAGGAGCGAGGGCACTGTTATAGCAGCAGATTTAATTTATGATCCATCCATAGAGACGGTGTTATGATAAGGATTGCAAATGAATTTCATGGCCTGTTTCTTTCACCCGTTTTTCTTTGTCTCCCCCTCTGCCCAGATACATCCAACTGGAAAAGACGTCAGCCCTATCCACAATGTTTATGTGAATGTATTTTTATATATGTGTCTTATCTTCATCTCTGTAACCTCCAGTTAATGGCTCACATAGTCGACAGGTGATATCCACATATACTAGCACTCACATATATTCCCCCTCCATGTATCATCAACTAAATGTGCACCCCATTTGTTGGAACATGAAGCCGAAAAGAGCTCGGTAGTGTTTGTTTGCCCATTTACAGACCCTTAATACAGGATGAGAAGGATTTAATGTATACTTCGCAATACCTCGAAGCTTATTTAGAACATATACGGCACGATGATACATGCCCCTCAGACATGGATTCATACATACATGCTTTTTTACTATCCCACTAGGTCATACATTTCCCACCTACACCTCTCCTCCGATCATCCAAGCTTCTGTATGTATATTGTATAGATATTTTTCTGTTTATTGATTAGTTAGTGGCAGTTATTGGTGACTGCCAAAGGGTGGACTGTCGAAGTAAAAAAATATTGCAGTACACACATCACGTACAAACTACACACAGATAGCCTCTGTGCGCGTACTTGTTCTGCCGTGCGTGCACATATTCGCAGTTTGCGTATGGTCGCTTCCACGGTCATGCGTATTAGCGCGTGGTATGGGTAATTACGGTAGAGTTTGTGATCGCATGGAGAAGCCATCAAAACACATTACATATTTAATCTAAATAGTGCACAATGTACACATAGTCTCCCTGCACCACACCAGCAAGTTACAACAGTTTAAATGGTATCAGAACAAAGGGATTCACCTTTACAGAATAGGAGGGGACAGAACAAGGTTATAAGGTGGTGTTTGGTATCCAGCTGTAGGGTATTTTAAGGGCAATATTCCGGTGTTGGTTTGCAGAAGATCGCACGCTCCTGCGCATAGTTATGCGCAGGAGCAGAATATAAATATAAACTGTATTTACTGTACATTTGGTATGCGGCGGGAACCCTGAGGAGACCACCTGCAAGTGCACCTGGAACAGACATCGTCCACCTATTCAAACCAACCTATGACCTCTCCTGTACTGCAAATGACCATCCCTGTGTCCAATGGACAAAGAGATTACAGCATCCATTGTGTTAGGTTTTGGAATATTGTATAAAAGAGCCAGCTGCATGCCCAGCCACACACAGACTCTGAAGGTCATCTACCTTGATGACTGAGGACCAGACTGGGAAGCGCAGGCGAAACCAAACACGTATGTACCATTGACTGTAGCCATTATTCTATTGTATTGTATTGTTATTGTAACCCCCTTTCAGTAATTATATGTTGGTGTGTCAGAACCCGGCATTTTTAATACAATCTGGTGTCGTGTTTCCTTTCCCTGCTAAAGTTTAAAGTGTATTTCAGTCACACGTGCAGCTGCTAAATGCTCACGGTGTATCTTTGGGTGTGTACGCACTGCGTGTACTTTGTACGGCCAGCGCGGCGTTTGGACGCAAAGTACGTACACGGTACAGGGCTCTGTATGCTAATGGTGTAAAAAGTATGTAGGCTAAGGATTAATTACAGCGGCCGCAGCGGCTCCATTTAAAGTGTATTAAATGTCTTTTTAAAGTGTTGTTTTAAGTCCTGTATGTAAACCGGCGTTTACAAACTGTATGGCCTCGTAGGCCGCTACCATTTTCCCCAACAACCGAATGCATGGATGGATCAACACGCTTGTTTGTTTCAATATTTGTTTGACCATTTTCTGGATTTCCAGAGCCTTTTCCACTGGAAGAAATACTCTCTGTACTTCTGTATCCAGAATCATCCCTAAAAAGGACAATCTTGTCGTCGGTTCCAACTGCGACTTTGGAAAATTCATGATCCAACCGTGTTGTTGGAGTATTGACAGGGAGAGTGCGATGTTCTGCACCAACTGTTCCCTGGATCTCGCTTTTATCAGGAGATCGTCCAGATAAGGAATTATATTGACTCCTTTTTAACGAAGGAGGACCATCATCTCTGCCATCACCTTGGTGAATACCCTCGGTGCCGTGGAGAGTCCGAACGGCAACATCTGAAACTGGTAATGGCAATCCTGTACTGCGAATCTCAGATAAGCTTGGTGAGGAGGATAAATGGGAACATGCAAGTAAGCATCTTTTATGTCTACTGACACCATGAAGTCCCCCTCTTCCAGACTGGAAATCACTACCCTCAGGGATTCCATCTTGAACTTGAACCTTTTCAGGTAGAGATTCAGATTTTCAGGTTTAAAATCGGTCTGACCGAGCTGTCCGGCTTCGGAACTACGAAGAGGCTTGAATAAAAAAACCTTCTCCTTACTGTGCCAAGGGTACCAGAACAATGACCTGATCCTGACATAATTTTTTAATTGCCGTTGTTACTGCCTCTCTTCCCGGAAGAGAAGCTGGCAAGGTTGATTTGAAAAATTGGCATGGGGGAACATCTTGAAACTCTAGTTTGTACCCATGGGACACTATTTGTAAGACCCATTGGTCCAGGCCAGATTGAATCCAGATTTGACTGAGAAGTTTCAGACGTGCTCCCACCCGAGCGGACTCCCGCAAGGGAGCCCCAGCATTATGCTGCAGATTTGGCAGAAGCAGGGGTGGACTTCTGCTCCTGCGATCCGGGAGACGCTGCTGATTTCTTTCCTTTTCCCCTTCCCCTACCTGCAAAAAAAGGGGAGACCTTTGGCCTTTTTGTATTTGTTGGGCCGAAAGGACTGTATGTGAGAGTGATGTGTCTTTTTCGCCGGTGTAGGAGCATAAGGCAAGAATGTCGACTTACCTGCGGTAGCCGCCGAGACTAACGCATCCAGCCCATCACCAAACAAGGCCTCACCTTTATACGGGAGAGCCTCCATATTTTATTTTGGAATCTACATCAGCATTCCACTGGCGAATCCACAACGCCCTCCGAGCCATTACTGTCATGGTAGCGGTTCTTGATCCCAAGAGACCAATATATTTCATGGATTCTAGTACGTACGCAGCAGCGTCTTTGATATGACCTAACGTTAGGAGTATCTCGTCTCCATCTATTGTGTCAATGTCTAATGACAAGTTTTTTTTTTTTTTTTTAACTTTTCTTTTTATTGAAGCAATAAAAGTGAAGTACAACAAATACATTTGTATGAGTATGATTCCATTAAACACAAGAGTAAAGTACATCAGAGAGCGCAATACAGTATATGTAGAGAAAATAAATCAGAAATTGTAAATATTATGCATATAATATATTATACAAATGAGAAGCAGAAATAAATAGAGTAAATATATGTGTGACAAGAGGGGTCAAAGACCACGAACATGCAATCAATCTCGTCAAATAGTGATAGGAGGATCTTGGAGGAAAACACGAGTTTCATACCATATGGTGTCACGGAAGCATTTAAGAATGGCTTCTTTAGTGGATATAGGAAGAACCTCAATAAAACTCTCCCAAGTAGCAAAAAAACTTTCAGTACGGGATTCTTTTTGGAGAGAATCCTCCAACCAATCCATGTGACAAATAAAAAACAGTTTATCTGTAAACATATCCAAAGTTGGTACTGAGCTTTGTATCCACATATGTAAAATTGATTTACGGGCTGCAGATGATTTTGCCAATAATAATTTCTTGACTGGTTTGGGTACTCGAATGTTTGGTGGTAGTAGACCAAAGATTGCCCATTCAGGTGTATGGGGAATATAATTTACTAGGTGTTGAGAGGCAAAACGCCATACCATTAGCCAAAATTGTCTTAAGGAAGGACACGCCCAAAAACAGTGGTAAAGATCAGCGGGCTGATGTCCACATTTAGGGCAACAAGGATTGTCCAAGAGGCCCATTATATGACCCCTATGCGGCGAAATATAAGAGCGATGAAAAATATTAAGGTACATCTCTGCATACTTAGCCGCTGGGAATGTGGCAATCGAGGTCTGTAGCATTTTTAACAAAGTGTCTACCGTAAGGGATGGGAAATGTTCCAACCAATTAGCAATACCAGTTTTGAGGGAAGAGTGTTCCAGTGAGGTTCTAAGACAATTATAATAAGAGGAAATAGCCCCTTTAGATAGAGGCGATTTTAGCAACATGTCATCCAGAGGGTTGCCCCAATCACCCGCCGGGATTAGTTTAGAGATCTGGTTAGCATAATGTTGAGCTTGGAAAAATATAAGGTTGTGAGGACCGAGAAATGTAAATTTAGTCACTGCATCTGAGTACGAAAGCGGTTTATGAGAATCAGATTTAATCAGTTGGCCTACTCTATAAAGTCCTTCTGAATTCCATACATAGAATGGGTGAGCAGCATTACCATATTGGAAATTTGGATTCTGTAAAAAGGGTAGATGTATGGAGAAGTTTTGGTGAATTTTATATTTATGTCGTAACAGCAACCATACTTTTCTAGTGGTAAGAAGAAGAGGGTTGTTGGACAAATCTAGAGGTAATTCTGTATCCTTAGTGTGCAAAAAAGCTGCCAATGATAGTGTAGCAATGAAATGTTGTTCCAAGGATGTGTCAGTATATGTTTGCCCGTGATGCAACCAGTCCTTAATATAACGGACATGGGCAGCATAATTATATGTTAGAATGTCAGGAAAGTTAATTCCTCCGTTAGATTTGGGTTGACAAAGCTTTATTAATCCAATTCGTGCCCGTTTATTATTCCAAATACATTTTCTAAAAAGGGAGGTTAACTGCAGCAAATCAGTTCGGGACAATAATATAGGAAGAACCTCTAATGGGTATAAAATTTTAGGAAAATAAATCATACGAAGTATGTTAGCTCTGCCCAAGAAAGATAATTGGAGATGGCTCAACCCCTCGATCCCCACCTTAATCTGCGATATTGTTTTTTTAATATTAATGTCATATAGATTAGATATGTTCTTGGGAAGGAGAATACCCAGGTATGGAAGTCTCGTTTTTGCCCATTTCAAAGATAATTGTCCAGCCCATTTTGGACGATGAAATCCACGTTTTAAATAAAAAGCTTGTGATTTTTCAAAATTAACAAGAAAACCAGAGGTAGAGCCTATCCTATCAATCAAGTCCAAAAGAGGCCATAGGGAGCGTTTAGGATTTGATATATGAATGAGGACATCATCAGCGAAAGCTGTGATTTTTATTTCAGAGGTTCCTACACGTATGCCCTGTAATACAGGCCAAGAATCTATCATCCTAAGCAGGGGATCCAGTGATAAATTAAATAGTATTGGGGAAAGGGGGCAGCCTGACGGGTACCTCGGGACATTACGATCGGATCAGTTCTTGTACCATTAATCAAAAGGGAGGTAGTAGGAGAGTTATAGAAAAAAGTTATTAAATTAATAAAGTGAGGACCAAAGTCCCTAGTTGAGAGAATTTTAAATAGAAAGGGCCACGACACTGTGTCGAATGCCTTTTGAGCATCAAGGCTCAAAAGCATATTAGGAATAGTAGGATTAGTATTAGCTGCTACAATGGAGGCTATGGCCGTACGGATACCTTTAACAGAATGCCTGCCACGAGTGAATCCCAGTTGATGTGACGTAAATAGGGTAGAAGAGAATGATTGTAATCTAGTTGAGAATATTTTAGAAAGAATTTTAAAATCCACATTTAACAGAGTAATGGGGCGGTAAGATCCAAGCAATGTTAGATCCCTATCCGGCTTTGGGATTAAGGTGGTGAATGCATTATTAAAAGAAGGGTAGACTGGACAAGATTTGTGTATATTACGATAAAGTTCTAGTAAAGCAGGAGTAATGTCCAGTTTTAAAAGCTTAAAGTATTCGCCAGAGAGGCCATCTGGGCCGGGGCGCTTTGCAAGTGTGTAGAGAGGATATTGCCAAGCTAATTTCCTCTTCTGTTATGTCAGAGTCTAAAAGTTCCCTTTGCTCATTTGTCAAAGTAGGTAATTTAGCTTCTCGAATAATTTCTTCTAAGGAGTCTAAGACCAAAGAGTCCGCCGAATATAGTTTACTATAATATTCATGAAAAGCCCTCGAAATATCAGAGGTCCGCGTTAAAGGGGAAGTGGTATCTTTTTTTATTGAAACTATGGGGTATATGCAATTCTGGTCGAATTGCGTCTTTTTTTCGTCCGTTTTAGGATTCGACTGTACTCGACAGCCGAAACCCTCCACCCGGGACCATGAATTCGACATATTCAATACAAAACGCATTCAACACTCCCCTTGTCGAATAGCGGACCAATCGTCGAGTAGTGGGCGTCCTGGATTCGACTTCCCGCCGTTTTCAGCCCTTTAATAGGTCTTGTTTGCTGCGTGCTCAGCAGCCATTTTGTGAACCTGCGGAGTGGAGGTGAGGTGCTGCAGAGCTAGCAAATTGGTGTTGTTTGCTGTGGTACCGTTTGGACACCCAGCAGGCTTTAATCCAGAACGGACAGGAGGATACCTGTTACCCTGGAGGAGAGTCGTTTTTGGAGCGATTTCTACATTTCTAGGTAAGTACCACATGTGGTCTGGCGTTGCATGTATGTGTTTGTGTAGTGGGGGGGGGGATGCCATGAGGTGTACATGTGGCTTTGCTTTGGGGTGTTTGGGATATGTATATGTGTGCAGGTATGTGTATATAACTCCTGCTTGTATTGCTGCATGTTTTTTGGGGAGTTGTTTGTTTGTTGGTAGTTTTTCACGTTTTTTTTTTCATAAAGTGTTTTTTGGGTCATGCTTTTGCATTGGTGTACCTCCAGCATGTGCAGGGATGTTTTTTGGCTTGTTTGGGGTGATTTTAGAGTGTGTCGGTATCCAACATGTGGTCGACATGTGATGTTGTTTGTTCCCAAAACATGTTTTTTTTGCTCATATTTTAGCACTGGTGCATGCCTGCACATGCTGGAGGTACTTTTTGGCTTGTTTGGGCTGACATTGACCGTGTCGGTATCTGCCATGTGGCCAACATGTTGTGTAGATTGTTTCCAAAACATGTTTTTTGCTCCTTTTGTAGCACTGGTTGACCTCCAGCATTTGCAGAGATGCTTTTTGGCTTGTTTGGGGTGATTTTAGAGTGTGTCGGTATCCAACATGTGGTTGACATGTGATGTCGTTTGTTCCAACAACACATTTTTTTGCTCATATTTTAGCACTGGTGCAAGCCTGCACATGCTGGAGGTACTTTTTGGCTTGTTTGGGCTGACTTTGACCATGTCGGTATCTGCCATGTGGCCGACATGTTGTGTAGATTGTTTCCAAAACATGTTTTTTGCTCCTTTTGTAGCACTGGTTGACCACCAGCATGTGCAGGGATGATTGTACGGGGGTTTTGGCTTGTTTGGCTGTGGGTTTTTTCAAATTTTAAATTTTTGTTGTTGTTTAGTCCTGCTTGAGCACTGGGGACCCAGCAGCATGACGTGTGGTTGCATGTAATTATGTAATGTGTGTTAAATTTGTAAAAATAATTTTTTTATCTTTTTACAACAGAGATGTCCAGGGACAAGCGGCCCCGACCCCCCCCTTCCCTCCACCCCTCAGAAGAACTTTCCCTGCACAGCAATGAGGAGTGGGAGCCGACCCAGGAGGAGGATACGACCGAACAGGCATCCAGTGACCAGCCGTGGTCGTAAAGGGACCAAAGACAGAAGCAAAAGAAAAAGAAAAGGCCTAGACAGGTAAATACTGACAACACCTGCAGACACAATAGCATCCAACTTGACACACCCTAGTTTGCGCACTGCCATGCACACCTACAGGTATCTTTGCGCACTGCCAGGGATACTGACACACACAGGTACATACCGATCTTATTAAATGCATGTTTTTTTTTATCCCTAAAGGCAAGAAGCCAGCCAGAGGAGCAGTCGGAGGAGGAAGCCTCTGGTGAAGACGCAGGACAGAAGAAGCCGCGTGGACCCAGATACACTGAGGCGGAAAACTGTGCCCTAGTGGATGGCGTCGACAGGTCCTACGACGTTCTGTATGGACTAAGAGCACAGACCACAGCAGCTAAGACCAAGCGAAACATCTGGGATGCCCTCGCGAGACAAGTCACTGCAGTATCTGGAAACCGCCGGAGCACCAGAAACTGCATGAAGCGGTACAGTGATTGCCGCAGACAGACCAAGAAGAAGCGCAGACATGAGACAGCTACGGGAGGTGGTCCGGCTCTCAATCTGAAGTGGCTACCCTGGGTGAAAGTTATTAAAAGGCGCATGAACCCTGCCATGGTCCAAGGAGTTCGCGGAGGTGTGGACTCTAGCCGTCCTGCTGGCTTTCCCGAGGAGGAAGAACCGCCCAGAAGACGGAAGACGGCGGGAGACAAGCAGTCCAAAAGGAGGCCTGATGGTAAGAATACATTCAGATGAGCTGCACTAATCTTTTTTTTTTTTTTTTTTTTAATATTTGCTAATGTGTTTGTTCTTTTTCCCCAGACACGCCTGCCCAGAGGACATCACCTGCGCGCAGGACATCGGCAGCGCGCGGACCATCACCTGCGCAGCAAGCATCAGCAGCGCGCAGATCATCACCTGTGCGCCACACATCGTCAGCGCGCAGAAAGTCACCTGTGCGCCAGACATCGTCAGCGCGCAGACCATCCCCTGCGCGCCAGACATCAGCGCACAGAACGTCACCTGTGCACCAGACACCGTCGGCGACCACACCACCAGCTGGGCGCCAAAGTACATCTCCTGCGCGCAGGCCATCACCAGCTCGTCATCTCTCCAGGAGCTCTGGGACTGTGACCGAAGAGCCTCAACAAGACACTATCCTTGTGGACCCATCACCCGAACTGTTTGAGTCTACAGGGTTAACGGACGAGACTTTTCTTGGGTTTGAAGACAGCCGTGCAGAAGTATCCAGCCAGACCCTTGAAAAGTCTCCAGAATTGAGGACAAGTGAAGCTCCTGGAGCAGCGGCACCACCGGATGGAGAAGGTTTTTATTTTTATTTTTGGGGAGGGCACCATTTTTGTATAGTTTATTAACTTTAATGTTTTGTTTACTTTTGCAAACAGAGGTGCCACGGACCAGCAGCGGACTTGCGTCGGGGATTGGTTCCTTCTTCAGGCCGGATCTCCTACAGGATTCGTCGGACGACGAGGTGGAAGTGCAGCAGCCCGCTGTTTCTACATCCCTGTGTGAGTAAATATCGAATTGTGAGCCTTCAAACAAATGTATGAATGTGTATACTAATTTCTAATTTTCTTTTCAGCTGCACAAATGCAATTGGTGGCAGACGTACAGGAAGGGCAGGATCCTTCAAATGTTCAGAGGGTACACACCCTGGCAGCAGAGGTGACTGCCCGCCAGGATACCTACACGAATGTCGTTGAAACCAGACTGGACGCCATTGTAAAGATAATGGAGAAGATGGCAAACGGTCTGGTTGAAATGCAAAAGGCTCATGCCGACAGCACGGCAGAAACGCAAAAGAGCAGACGAGAAGATCACAGGGAGACTATGGACATCCTTCACGTTCTGGCCACATCCATCAACCGGCTGGTGGAGAACACATCATGCCTGGCACACAGCGTTGACAACATGTCGGAGAGCCAACGACATTCGGCATCCAGCCAACAGATCATCGCAACCACACTGCAGATGATGTACGATAAGCTCCCAGAGCCAGCTCATCAACACGCTGGTGAACCACCACTTCCGCCATCACAAGCCACACGGATGCCTCCTTCCCTTCCGCCACCACCATCCTGGTATAGACGGTCACAGCTGTACCAAGGCTATACAGGAATGTACCCCACTCACCAGATGCCTCCACCACCAACACCGGCCGCATCATCTACACCCGCACGGCCACCGAGGCCAAGTCAACACACTCCCCAGCCGCCCAGGTCATCGACGCCCCATCAGGAGGAAGAAGAGGATCCGGACGGACAACCACCATAAACCCGGTCGTATTGTTTTATTATTTACTCTTATGTTTTTCATGTTTCCCTTTCTCCCCCTCCCATTAGTTTTTTTTTTCTTACTATTGTTTTATATTTGTGTTGGGCTCCCCCACTGTCGACCGGATTCTACCAAGGAGCTTTCTGTCTAGGCATACATGCGCGGGCATGTATGCGGGCGTGTGTGGTAACGGATGAAAGCTCCTTGTGGCTACATGTATGATGGGCCAAAGAGCTATTCTGATACCACTTTTTTTTTTTTTTACCAAAAAACTCCTTTTTGTATTGGTGTACAATAGGCTTTCACTGTTGTGTGAATTTACTATTCACTAGTGTTTATTTTTGGCTTATTCATAGGATTGGGTGGAAAATTGAAGTGGACGGCGTAGTTCGTGTTGTGCGTACCAAGGTGAGTAAAGCCATGTTTCAATGTATATATTCAAGAAACTTTGGACCGCCTGCCCTTGTGGAACCACACAGCCCATCAATGGGTCAATTTGGCTGTGTGGTTCCACAAGTGCAGGCGTGTCAAAGTGCTGACCACTGACACCACTCTGCCACTTTGGAACGCCTGCCCTTGTGGAACCATACAGCCCATCAATGGGTCATGCTGGGCTGTGTGGTTCCACAAGTGCAGGCGTGTCAAAGTGCTGACCACTGACACCACTATTCCACTTTGGACCGCCTGCCCTTGTGGAACCACACAGCCCAGCAATGGGTCATGCTGGGCTGTATGGTTCCACAAGTGCAGGCGTGTCAAAGTGCTGACCACTGACACCACTATTCCACTTTGGAACGCCTGCCCTTGTGGAACCACACAGCCCAGCAATGGGTCATGCTGGGCTGTGTGGTTCCACAAGTGCAGGCGTGTCAAAGTGCTGACCACTGACACCACTATTCCACTTTGGTCCGCCTGCCCTTGTGGAACCACACCGCCCAGCAATGAGTCATGCTGGGCTGTGTGGTTCCACAAATGTTATTGGGAAAGGAATGAACATGACATCATTAGTTTCTTTACTTAATATGGATTTTTCCCCCCACAGATATCTACTCAAGAAAATAATGTAAAGAAGAAAAAACACTACTTTTTTTGTTTTATTACATTTTATTTTTTATTCCAGAATAAAATACAATTATATTTCTTCAATAAATTTTTAAAATAAGAAGTTTTGTGTGTTTTTTCTTTAAATTATTAGTAAATAAAATGTAATATATGAGATGCAGTGGTATTAGGTCGCCCATGGTACAGCAGGGGAACTGTCGTGTCCCTTTTCAACCATGATGATTCAAGCCACTTGGGAAGGATACTCCGCAAGACCTGTGGAAGAGAACAGTATGAGGTTCCAGCTATTGGTAATAGTGTCACCCTTCTATGGAAAAGAAAAGGTACAAGCAACACTTTGACACAAGCAGGTTACAGCGGCCCCAAATGCAGCCCTCCGGCGTAACTACACATCCAAACATTCCCTGACGCAGCGTAAGCATTGCTGTCAGGGCATGATTAAATGTGCAGTTTTGCAAATGCCGGAGGGCTGCACTTTGGACATGCCGGGGTGACTTGGACAGGAGGGAGTTTTGGGCAATACATCTCACCTGAGGGGGGTTGTCTGCTACATGGCGGAGGTTCCGGTCCACATCACAAGTAGGTTGCCCATGGTAGAGTTGAATAAATGGGTCCAATATTTGCGGCAACCCAACAACAGGAAAAAACAGGGGGTAACAGGTTGTCAACAGGACGAAACTTTGAAAACAGGCCTGGGAAGGTGCGTCAACAGGACGTAAAACTCTGAAATACATACATAAAGATTTTTTTTTAGAATATTACAATCTCAGTTTACACGATAATACAAATGTTACAAGTATACTCACAGGCAGTGGAAAAAAAGCTTTGGATCAATGTCCGTCGGGAATCATCTCCTTCGTCCATACCCACCGGTAGAGCAGAAGAACGGTTCCCGCGTCGGAAAGTACTGCGACGAAGAGTCACGGCAAACGGTTTGCGACACATAAGTTGTGTAAAATACAACATGCATTTACCATGCCGCAAACCTTCGCCGGTGAGTACAAAAGAGCACCACCGGAAGTGTCTAAACATCTAAACCGGCTTTTAAGTACACCGAAGGCACGCTCAATTATTTGCCTCGATGCTTTGTGTGTCTCTTGGTAACGTTTTTCTGCTCTACCAACAGGATTAGACAATGGGGTCAAGAGCCACGATTTGTTGGGATAACCCGCATCGCCTATGGAAATGAAAAAAATGATGGGTAATATAAAAAATAAAATAAAATAAAAACAATTAAAATAAATACCTAACAGCCAGCCACCCGGCATGTTTCCTGTTTCGAAATTGTCAAACAGCGATGACTGACTTAGGATGAAGGAGTCGTGAGACGATCCAGGAAATCCGACAAAAATATTAAAAAATTTCATGTTGACATCACAGACCGCCTGTATATTCATGGAATGGAAATGTTTTCGGTTCCGAAAACATTCTTACGAATTCCGTGGCGGTCTGATCTGCATGTGGGTACAGTCAATCGCGCCCAGAACATTGGGAAAATTGTATTTGGTAAAAAAGCCTAATTTGATCTCACGACATCCGCTGTCCGTATCTGGAAATGTGATGAACTGGATCGTCAATTTGCGGAAAGCCCTAATGACCTGGGTTATACAGCGCGACAGTGTCGACTGTGAAAAACCGCATGTTTGAGACAAAGTAGGCTGGAATGTGCCTGACGCCAAAAAATGTAACGTAGCCAGCAGTTTCTGGAAACCACTGACTGCGCGATTGGTCCGTGCCCGAGGTTCCAGGTCGGCCTCCAACAGAGCGTACAGCGAATATATGTCGCGAGTCGATAAGCGATAATTTTGAATCACCTCGAACTCGCTGAGATCCTCCAGTTCACGCCTAGTGCGATACTGGCGTGGACGTGGAAATGAAACACGCAATACTGGCTCACCCAATGCAGACATTTGCTGACTTTGATCCTGATGTTCACCAGCCCTTTCTTCCTCCATGCTTGCAGCCAGCATGAACATCACAATCTGGTCAGAAAAAGGCTCCATTATTGTAGTCAGTACAAAAATAGGATATAAATGTGTTAAAACGCAGGGATTGTCCTAAAAAAACGATTCCACAATAGAGCTGACTGTAATGGCTCTTCTCCCTGAAGTCTCAAAAACGGGAGTGAGGAGAGAGGAGGGGCTTTGCAGAAGTGTATCCTGGGTAAAACTGTGGAATCATGGCTACATTTCCCTCAGCAGAGTGAAGAAAAAAATAAGATTTTACTTACCGATAAATCTATTTCTCGTAGTCCGTAGTGGATGCTGGGGACTCCGTCAGGACCATGGGGAATAGCGGCTCCGCAGGAGACAGGGCACAAAAGTAAAAGCTTTAGGATCAGGTGGTGTGCACTGGCTCCTCCCCCTATGACCCTCCTCCAAGCCTCAGTTAGGATACTGTGCCCGGACGAGCGTACACAATAAGGAAGGATTTTGAATCCCGGGTAAGACTCCTACCAGCCACACCAATCACACTGTACAACCTGTGATCTGAACCCAGTTAACAGCATGATAACAGCGGAGCCTCTGAAAAGATGGCTCACAACAATAATAACCCGATTTTTGTAACAATAACTATGTACAAGTATTGCAGACAATCCGCACTTGGGATGGGCGCCCAGCATCCACTACGGACTACGAGAAATAGATTTATCGGTAAGTAAAATCTTATTTTCTCTGACGTCCTAGTGGATGCTGGGGACTCCGTCAGGACCATGGGGATTATACCAAAGCTCCCAAACGGGCGGGAGAGTGCGGATGACTCTGCAGCACCGAATGAGAGAACTCCAGGTCCTCTTTAGCCAGGGTATCAAATTTGTAGAATTTTACAAACGTGTTCTCCCCCGACCACGTAGCTGCTCGGCAGAGTTGTAATGCCGAGACCCCTCGGGCAGCCGCCCAGGATGAGCCCACCTTCCTTGTGGAATGGGCCTTGACAGATTTAGGCTGTGGCAGGCCTGCCACAGAATGTGCAAGTTGAAATGTGCTACAAATCCAACGAGCAATCGTCTGCTTAGAAGCAAGAGCACCCAGTTTGTTGGGTGCATACAGGATAACAGCGAGTCAGTTTTCCTGACTCCAGCCGTCCTGGAAACCTATATTTTCAGGGCCCTGACAACATCTAGCAACTTGGAGTCCTCCAAGTCCCTAGTAGCCGCAGGTACCACAATAAGCTGGTTCAGGTGAAACGCTGACACCACCTTAGGAAGAAACTGGGGACGAGTCCGCAGTTCTGCCCTGTCCGAATGGACAATCGGATATGGCTTTTGTGAGACAAAGCCGCCAATTCTGACACTCGCCTGGCCGAGGCCAGGGCCAACAGCATGGTCACTTTCCATGTGAGATATTTCAAATCCACAGATTTGAGCGGTTTAAAATGTGATTTGAGGAATCCCAGAACTACGTTGAGATCCCACAGTGCCACTGGAGGCACAAAAAGGGGGTTGTATATGCAATACTCCCTTGACAAACTTCTGGACTTCAGGAACTGAAGCCAATTCTTTCTGGAAGAAAATTTACAGGGCCGAAATTTGAACCTTAATGGACCCCAATTTGAGGCCCATAGACACTCCTGTTTGCAGGAAATGCAGGAATCGACCGAGTTGAAATTTCTTCGTGGGGCCTTCCTGGCCTCACACCACGCAACATATTTTCGCCACATGTGGTGATAATGTTTTGCGGTCACCTCCTTCCTGGCTTTGACCAGGGTAGGAATGACCTCTTCTGGAATGCCTTTTTTCCCTTAGGATCTGGCGTTCCACCGCCATGCCGTCAAACGCAGCCGCGGTAAGTCTTGGAACAGACCTGGTACTTGCTGAAGCAAGTCCCTTCTTAGCGGCAGAGGCCATGAGTCCTCTGTGAGCATTTCTTGAAGTTCCGGGTGCCACGTCCTTCTTGGCCAATCCGGAGCCACGAGTATAGTTCTTACTCCTCTACGTCTTATAATTCTCAGTACCTTGGTTATGAGAAGCAGAGGAGGGAACACATACACCGACTGGTACACCCACGGTGTTACCAGAACGTCCACAGATATTGCCTGAGGGTCTCTTGACCTGGCGCAATACCTGTCCAGTTTTTTGTTCAGGCGGGACGCCATCATGTCCACCTTTGGTCTTTCCCAACGGTTCACAATCATGTGGAATACTTCCCGATGAAGTCCCCACTCTCCCGGGTGGAGGTCGTGCCTGCTGAGGAAGTCTGCTTCCCAGTTGTCCACTCCCGGAATGAACACTGCTGACAGTGCTATCACATGATTTTTCGCCCAGCGAAGAATCCTTGCAGTTTCTGCCATTGCCCTCCTGCTTCTTGTGCCGCCCTGTCTGTTTACGTGGGCGACTGCCGTGATGTTGTCCCACTGGATCAATACCGGCTGACCTTGAAGCAGAGGTCTTGCTAAGCTTAGAACATTGTAAATTGCCCTTAGCTCCAGTATATTTATGTGGAGAGAAGTCTCCAGACTTGATCACACTCCCTGGAAATTTTTTCCCTGTGTGACTGCTCCCCAGCCTCTCAGGCTGGCATCCGTGGTCACCAGGACCCAGTCCTGAATGCCGAGTCTGCGGCCCTTTAGTAGATGAGCACTCTGCAGCCACCGCAGAAGAAACACCCTTGTCCTTGGAGACAGGGTTATCCGCTGATGCATCTGAAGATGCGATCCGGACCATTTTTCCAGCAGATCCGACTGAAAAGTTCTTGCGTGAAATCTACCGAATGGAATCGCTTCGTAAGAAGCCACCATTTTTCCCAGGACCCTTGTGCAATGATGCACTGACACTTTTCCTGGTTTTAGGAGGTTCCTGACTAGCTCGGATAACTCCCTGGCTTTCTTCTCCGGGAGAAACACCTTTTTCTGGACTGTGTCCAGAATCATCCCTAGGAACAGCAGACGTGTCGTCGGAAACAGCTGCGGTTTTGGAATATTTAGAATCCACCCGTGCTGTCGTAGAACTATTTGAGATAGTGCTACTCCGACCTCCAACTGTTCTCTGGACCTTGCCCCTATCAGGAGATCGTCCATTTTCTTTGAAGAAGAATCATCATTTCGGCCATTACCTTGGTAAGGACCCGGGATGCCGTGGACAATCCAACCGGCAGCGTCTGAAACTGATAGTGACAGTTCTGTACCACGAACCTGAGGTACCCTTGGTGAGAAGGGCAAATTGGGACATGGAGGTAAGCATCCCTGATGTCCCGGGACACCATATAGTCCCCTTCTTCCTGGTTCGCTATCACTGCTCTGAGTGACTCCATCTTGATTTGAACCTTTGTATGTAAGTGTTCAACTATTTCAGATTTAGAATAGGTCTCACCGAACCGTCTGGCTTCAGTACCACAATATAGTGTGGAATAATACCCCTTTCCTTGTTGTAGGAGGGGTACTTTGATTATCACCTGCTGGGAATACAGCTTGTGAATTGTTTCCACTACTGCCTCCCTGTCGGAGGGAGACGTTGGTAAAGCAGACTTCAGGAACCTGCGAGGGGGAGACGTCTCGAATTTCCAATCTGTACCCCTGGGATACTACTTGTAGGATCCAGGGGTCCACTTGCGAGTGAGCCCACTGCGTGCTGAAACTCTTGAGACGACCCCCCCCACCGCACCTGAGTCCGCTTGTACGGCCCCAGCGTCATGCTGAGGACTTGGCAGAAGCGGTGGAGGGCTTCTATTTCTGGGAATGGGCTGCCTGCTGCAGTCTTCTTCCCTTTCCTCTATCCCATGGCAGATATGACTGGCCTTTTGCCCGCTTGCCCTTATGGGGACGAAAGGACTGAGGCTGAAAAGACGTTGTCTTTTTCTCCTTTATACGGCAATACTTCCATGTGCCGTTTGGAATCTGCATCACCTGACCACTGTCGTGTCCATAAACAACTTCTGGCAGATATGGACATCGCACTTACTCTTGATGCCAGAGTGCAAATATCCCTCTGTGCATCTCGCATATATAGAAATGCATCCTTTAAATGCTCTATAGTCAATAAAATACTGTCCCTGTCAAGGGTATCAATATTTTCAGTCAGGGAATCCGACCAAGCCACCCCAGCGCTGCACATCCAGGCTGAGGCGATCGCTGGTCGCAGTATAACACCAGTATGTGTGTATATACTTTTTAGGATATTTTCCAGCCTCCTATCAGCTGGCTCCTTGAGGGCGGCCCTATCTGGAGACGGTACCGCCACTTGTTTTGATAAGCGTGTGAGCGCCTTATCCACCCTAAGGGGTGTTTCCCAACGCGCCCTAACTTCTGGCGGGAAAGGGTATACCGCCAATAATTTTCTATCGGGGGAAACCCACGCATCATCACACACTTCATTTAATTTATCTGATTCAGGAAAAACTACAGGTAGTTTTTTCACACTCCACATAATACCCTTTTTTGTGGTACTTGTAGTATCAGAAATATGTAACACCTCCTTCATTGCCCTTAACAAGTAACGTGTGGCCCTAAAGGAAAATACGTTTGTTTCTTCACCGTCGACACTGGAGTCAGTGTCCGTGCCTGTGTCTGTGTCGACCGACTGAGGTAAAAGGACGTTTTAACGCCCCTGACGGTGTTTGAGACGCCTGGACCGGTACTAATTGGTTTGCCGGCCGTCTCATGTCGTCAACCGAACTTGCAGCGTGTTGACATTATCACGTAATTCCTTAAATAAGCCATCCATTCCGGTGTCGACTCCCTAGAGAGTGACATCACCATTACAGGCAATTGCTCCGCCTCCTCACCAACATCGTCCTCATACATGTCGACACACACGTACCGACACACAGCACACACACAGGGAATGCTCTGATAGAGGACAGGACCCCACTAGCCCTTTGGGGAGACAGAGGGAGAGTTTGCCAGCACACACCAAAAACGCTATAATTATACAGGGACAACCTTTATATAAGTGTTTTTCCCTTATAGCATTTTAATATATATAGTCATATCGCCAAATAAGTGCCCCCCCTCTCTGTTTTAACCCTGTTTCTGTAGTGCAGTGCAGGGGAGAGCGTGGGAGCCTTCCCACCAGCATTTCTGTGAGGGAAAATGGCGCTGTGTGCTGAGGAGAATAGGCCCCGCCCCCTTTTCGGCGGGCTTCTTCTCCCGTTTTTCTGAGACCTGGCAGGGGTTAAATACATCCATATAGCCCCCAGGGGCTATATGTGATGTATTTTTAGCCAGAATAAGGTACTATCATTGCTGCCCAGGGCGCCCCCCCCAGCGCCCTGCACCCTCAGTGACCGCTGCTATGAAGTGTGCTGACAACAATGGCGCACAGCTGCAGTGCTGTGCGCTACCTTATGAAGACTGAAAAGTCTTCTGCCGCCGGTTTCTGGACCTCTTCACTTTTCGGCATCTGCAAGGGGGTCGGCGGCGCGGCTCCGGGACGAACCCCAGGGTGAGACCTGTGTTCCGACTCCCTCTGGAGCTAATGGTGTCCAGTAGCCTAAGAAGCCAATCCATCCTGCACGCAGGTGAGTTCACTTCTCTCCCCTAAGTCCCTCGATGCAGTGAGCCTGTTGCCAGCAGGACTCACTGAAAATAAAAAACCTAACAAAACTTTTACTCTAAGCAGCTCTTTAGGAGAGCAACCTAGATTGCACCCTTCTCGGCCGGGCACAAAAATCTAACTGAGGCTTGGAGGAGGGTCATAGGGGGAGGAGCCAGTGCACACCACCTGATCCTAAAGCTTTTACTTTTGTGCCCTGTCTCCTGCGGAGCCGCTATTCCCCATGGTCCTGACGGAGTCCCCAGCATCCACTAGGACGTCAGAGAAAATATTCTTTTAAAAAATCAATAAAATAATACTTGTGAGTCAAAAAAAGACAAACCAAGTAGATAATCCCTTCAAATATAAATAGATATGCTATTAGCAATCCAAAAAGCAAAAAAATAATAATTTTTTTGAAATTTTTTATTAGATCCCGCCAGCAAAGTGAGGCGGAATGAAATTGACGAAATTGCTGTTGAAAAGTACTGTTGTCGAATCGACATTCTTCAATTGAACATACTTTTGTCGATAAGCCGCATTTTGACCATTGCAGACATGTCGAATTTTAAAAATGTCGATTTGCAAAAAGTCGAATCTGAAACGGCAGGTATTTTGAAGAAAAGTACTGTATTGCATTGACGAATCCAATTCGACATGTTTTTTTTTGTCGAAAATGTCCCGTTTTTCGACTTTCGCGTCAATTCAACCGCAATTGCATATACCCCTATATGATTTTTTCATTTAAACGTTTTGGTTAAAGAAGCCAATAAGCATCCCGGTTGCGTACCCCATCGGTAATACCTGTTTTTTGTAAAGTCTATGCGTAACTGTGCTTGGGCGAACAAGAAATTTTCTAGTAAAGCTTTGGCTTGAACATATGTAGAGAATTTTTCTTCTGAAGGATTATCAACATACAAAGAGAAAGAGTTTTGTAAAGCCGTATATAGGGTGTCATATTGTTTTTTTCTGTGATTTATTACGCTGGGAAACATATGAGATGATATGACCTCTCATTACCGATTTGGATGCTTCCCAAAATAAAATAGGGTTATCCCAGTGGCCAATGTTATTATCTACATAGTCTAGCCAGTGACTTTTTAAGTAATCGCGGAAATGTTCAGAGTGAAAAAGGTATGTTGGAAATTTCCATGAACGATGTAAGGGGCCCATAATCGGTAGTTTAAATGAGAACTCAATAGGTGCGTGATCGGAAATTACTATTTCCGCTATGTTGGCAGAAGATACCTCCGTTATCAAACTATTAGCGACCAGAAAATAATCTATTCGAGAGACTGAATGATGAACGCCTGAATGGAAAGTGAAAGCCTTATCCGAAGGGTGGAATAGTCTCCAAACATCAGTTAGTTGTAATTTCAACATGAATTTGCTAAGGGCTGTCCAAGAAGGGGAGTGTAAAGAAGAGGGTATAGGAGACTTATCTAACACAGGGTCTTTAACCGTGTTAAAGTCTCCTCCAATGATGAGGGAGAAAGTTTCACGTTGCTGCAATAAGAGAACAATGTGATTTAAAAAATCTGACACCCGGGTGTTTGGAGAATATATATTCAAAATTGTGTATGGGGTATCACCAATCTTGACATCAATTAGAATGTATCTCCCATTAGGATCTAAAACTGTGTCTAAGATAGTGTATGAAAGGCGACGTGCAAATAGAACGGCAACACCTCTGGTCTTTTTGGTATAGGAGGCCGAAAAGCAGTCACTAATCCAATTAGCCCTAAGGGATGAGCCATCTCCAATCCTCCAGTGTGTCTCCTGTAAAAAACGAATATCCGGATCAAGTCGGTGTAAGTGTGTGAGCACTTTTTTGTGCTTGACAGGAGAATTAAGTCCTCCGGTATTCCATGAGACGCAACTAAGCGAGGCACAGGGAGACGAGTAGGGTAAAGATTGCGTGCTATGGTGCATTATCCAATCCCAATTTTGTTCCAAAGGTTAATCCTAGGTTTCAAATCACAAGAAGGGGACCCCCCATCCCAGCAAGTGGAGGGCAACCCCCTGGATGCCACCATGACTCTCAGACCCCAAATCACATGGCAATATAAAAAAAGGATCAATTTGCATATAATCACCACTCTGAATATAAAAAAAAATTAATAAAGGCATGCTTCAATATCGTTTTCCAATTTTTCTCAAACCATAAACATTCTTGGTGGACCTCGGAGGGATCACCGAGGTCGACCTGAGATATTTTTGTAATATGTAAAATGAACAAAGAAAATAAACATAGTTTTAGTGGAAACATAAACTGTGTTACAACAAGAAAATAAAAAGAAGAATCACTTTAGGGGGGAACATAGTACAAAATGAGGTGTAGTAACATTACATCAAGGAAAAGTTGTCAAGTAGTCAACATTAGAAAATCAAGGAATACATATATCAACTTTTTCCAAGAGATTCCCACATCAGATATCAACCAGATAGGTTTCAGTGTGATCGCCAGAGCCAATCCCCTACCTCCTCCCATGCCCAACAGTGAACATATATAAAAAGCATAACCATAGATCACCAAGGACGGAGATAAACAGTGGAACACAGTATTTAAATGTTAGGGGAGATCACACTAAGAGTATTTGTTGGGATCGTATCAAGTCACCTCATCTATTGGGCGATTTCGTGGAAGAGGGTGCTGGTGAGCTCAATGAAATGGAAGAAGGTAGAAAGTGTTTGCGAGCATCATCAGGGTCATCAAATGTCATGGTGCGTACATTATCCATGACTCTTAATTTGGCAGGGTAGAGAAGCGCAAATCGTTTTTGTGATTCCACAAAAAATTTACAAACCGGGGAAAAAGCTTTTCGCTTCTGAGTCACCGCCAGTGAAAAATCTTAAAATATTAAAATACGGTGCTCATCGATGACCAATTGGCCTTGTCTTTTATATGATCTCAAGATCAGTTCTTTGGTTCTATAATCAAAATAACGGGCTACCACTGGTCTTGGGCGGGTGGTGGCGTCTTCCCTCTCCATCCCTATTCTATGTGCCCGTTCAATCTGAGGGAATTCTATTATGTCAGAAATGTGTAATGCTCGAGTCAACTTAGACGACAAAAAATCCCCCAGGGCTGATGGTTTTACTTGTCTGGGAATGCCAATAAATCGCAAGTTGTTTCTGCGATTCCTATTTTCAAGATCATCTAATTTTTCTTGGAGTTCCCTGATCATAGTAATGGAAGAATCACCCGAGGATTGTAAGGCCAGGGCCGAATCCTCAACGTCACTCACCCTTTACTCCAATTCTGATATTCTTGAGGTATTAGAAGCTACTTCCCGTAGAGTAGATTGAAACGAATCCTTAAATTCGTCTATCTTTTTATCAATGTGTGGCATAAGCACAGATAGAATTTCCCGGGCAGTTTGGGAGATGGGTTCTGAGGAATCCAGTTGCAAGACTGGATCAGGGACCTCAGCTGTTGGGTCTGAGTGGAGTGAATCTTGGGAAGACGATCCGCCCTGTTTGTTAGATTTTGTTTTGCCCATGGTATTTGGGGTGTTTCTGAGCGTAAATCTAGTTTGAGAATGAGAGGTCAAGAATTTCTCCATTAATTGGTTAAATCGGACAATGTAAGTCTAAGAGATGCGAATGGAGCTCACCAGCAAGGTATTACTAGAAGGCCAAATACATTTTCAGAAATAGAGTACAATCCCCCTAAAGGATATATTCAAAATAAAAAATAAAATAAAAAAGGTCTCATTATAATTGTTAAGTGAAGCTATCCGGAATGGAGAATATCCAAAATCAGCTAATGAAAAATACAAATTCCCAAGTGGATAATACAAATATAATTTCCTAGAAGGTAGGCGTTTGTAGTATAACAGCAAGAGCAAGCGACCTGCTAATATCGGTGAAACCAATAGAGGTAAAAAAAAAATGTAAAAAAAAATTTCAGTGTAGGCTCAATAGATTTATAGCAGGTAGGAAAAAAAAATTCACACCCAGTGACAAATCAAATTACCAGATATCACTAATAGAAATGTGAGATTATGTGATGAGATTAAGGCAATTCAACAAAGTGACCACCAGATGGCGTCAGTAGCCAATATATGCAAATATGATATAGGTATAAGCAGAACATAGCTATATAGTAAAATGGCCACTAGATGGCCCTAAATTCCTGCATGGCATCAGATGGCATTGAGACACTTTAAGAGGATGAGAGAAAGGAAAGAAAAAAAAACACCCTTCTATAAGTGAGAATGTAATCAAATTATGTAGGCACAGCAAACCCTATGTCCCGATATCTATGCACCAAAGCTGTGAATACAAGTAACTCAGTTTTGATAGTAGAAAACAAACAATGATGATAAGATACCGTGCGCCAAGGATGGCTGCCTCTGATTTCAGGAAATGGACAAAGAAGTGTCACCCCACACTCCAGAAATCGATATGGTCAAAGGAATGGCATTAGAATCCAGAGGCGCTCAAAAAAACATAAATAAACATTCATAGTGTATCATACATATACAAGACTGATTCAGATGAAATCTTTTAATAAGCTTTGTACCTATAATTGAGTCTACTTTTTTAAGAGTAGACCATAACGCTTTTTGGGGGGAGCTGGAATTCCACCAGTATAGGTTCTAAATGGCTTTGGTCTTCCTCTCCACAAGTATGACCCAAAAAAGAAAGATAGAAAACCTCCAATGGTGCAATATCTTTTATTCACTGTGCTGTACATATACAAGACAGGGTTAAGGGTGGTCTCTCACCATATGAAGTGGTCTACAAAGTAGACAATATCAGCAGGTTTTAAAAGATGTTCACACTCGGGCGTCCCCGGAACCGGACGCTCAACTCCACAGGTGATGACCCAACCGTCTCCCTCACAACAGACAAGTCCTCCTGCCGACGCGTTTCGACACAAGCAGTGTCTTCATCAAGGCATAAGGAGGAACTGACCTTCTAATCTATATATACCCATCTTAATTCTCTAAGGGGTAAGCCTATTTCCAGACATGGAGCAACTATCCTCTAAAATCCCTATCCTAATACTAACAATTCATCCCGATTTTGATCCAGTTCATATTTCCTAATCAACCACATGTTCCCGCCAAGGGGGGAGAGTCCACCCCCTCTAGCCGGTTAATCCCACCAGCCGGAAGTCGTCATTATGGCCGCGACCGGAAATACGTCATTCGGTCCGCGACCGGAAGTGCGTCATCTCCATCCTCCGCGATCCGCTACACCCGGAAGTTGCGGGGATGTGGCTTCAAACGTCCCACCGGAAGTGTATTGCCCGTCAATCTCCTCTCTATTATTGAGAAGTCCACCTTTCTTAAGCCATAATAGGTTTATTAACATCCCACGGTAGGATGTTAATAAACATCGGCAGGAGGACTTGTCTGTTGTGAGGGAGACGGTTGGGACATCACCTGTGGAGTTGAGCGGCCGGTTCCGGGGACGCCCGAGTGTGAACAGCTTTTAAAACCTGCTGGTATTGTCTACTTTGTAGACCACTTCATATGGTGAGAGACCACCCTTAACCCTGTCTTGTATATGTTCAGCACAGTGAATAAAAGATATTGCACCATTGGAGGTTTTCTATCTTTCTTTTTTGGGTCATACTTGTGGAGAGGAAGACCAAAGCCATTTAGAACCTATACTGGTGGAATTCCAGCTCCCCCCAAAAAGCGTGATGGTCTACTCTTAAAAAAGTAGACTCAATTATAGGTACAAAGCTTATTAAAAGATTTCATCTGAATCAGTCCTGTATATGTATGATACACTATGAATGTTTATTTATGTTTTTTTGAGCGCCTCTGGATTCTAATGCCATTCCTTTGACCATACAGTTTTGATAGTAGGCTGTAGGAAGAGTAAGGAAGGGAGATATAGGCAGCTCAAGAATAGGGGGTGGAATGGGGATGGCGGGTGGGATAATAAGAACACATAGAAAGGGAAGGGTGCAAGGAAAGGATAACATAAAGAAGAGAGCAGAAAGTAATGTTGAAGTTGATAATGCTGATTTGATTACCTTATAACCTTCACTATATGGGTAAGAGACTTAATACGCAATTGGCGTATGGGGTACCGTAAGGGTACGCACTTAGCGTAGCATACGCTCGGCCGTGATCGAGACGCACATGCGTCACGCTCGCTCACAGCTTAATGCGTGGTGTCGAGCACGCTATAGGCGGGCGACTACCGTAATGCTACGCTACCAGCGTAGCGGACGCTCGAGACCACGAGGAGATCACGAGCGGCGCAGACGCTCACAAGATGACAATCAGTAAACCTTGAATGTAACACACAGAAAGGATACTCTTATACTGTAAACCTTGTACTGAAACACTGTAGCGATATAACGCTGCTTAACCTTGTTAATACTAAAGCTGTTTGAGCGATCGAGACGCTCCTATTACCCACTGCAATGTAATGAACACACGATACCGTGCTAAGGTTCCAACACCTTTACTAACAAGCTTTTAAGTTATATCGAAAAAGGTAAAACAGTTCACAAGTCATACACTACAAACTAACATATAATTCTAACAGAATATCTAGACAAAAATATACAATAACTTTACAATCTTATACTATAACAGAGAGAGAGAGAATATGGCCAATACAAGTAAAGAGCGAGATGATTACAGAGAATTACTTACACACACTGGGAATGATCGCTGCGCAGCTTTCTGGTACCAGCTCCGAGTTAGTCAAGATGAAAACCGTTTGTGGAGAGAGCAAGAGCTGCCCAGGCTGGCTGATCTTATATACACTGAGTACAGTATACTACAAAGGGACCTATAATCTCATTGTTCATTGGACACAGGAATGTCTCCTCGCATCATAACAAAAGGTCATAGGTTAGTTTGAACAGGTGGGCTGTGACTATATCAAACTGCTCAGGTGGGCGGGAATCTGAAGATTCCTGCCGCATGGGTAATGAATCGCAAATATAGTAAATGTCCAGAAAATACTAATGGCCATATCTATACGCACGAGCGATTAATCTTTACCTAACCAGCACCGGACTGTTTCTAATAAAATGTTCTTTAGTTAGGTACCAGACACAGCTGTTCAAACCCTGTCTGACCCTTCGTACCATACAAAGAGGAATTCCTCTGTCCAGCGACCATTTACATTAAACAAACTTACAGTCATTATTAAGGGGAACATTATCTATAAAACATACTATTTGGTTTTATTATTTAACGATTGAGTCGCCCGCTAGACGCACACAAACTCTACCGTAAATGCACATACCACGCGCTCGAGCGCATGGCCGAGGCGCCATCACGCGGCTGCAAGTATCCGCACGCACGGGAGAGAATGTGCACGTGCAGCAGGCACGCGCATTAGGTGTATATATGGCAACGTGCAGCGTGATATTTTTCTGACTTTGACAAAGTATAGTATAGAAGGTGTGTGATAAGTAAAATTAGTGTCCCATATATGTTTGCTAGGGGATTATGAGAGCAACCTGGGCATTCACTTTACAGTCATTTGTGAGAAGACCACTATAGATCCCTGTAGGCGGCTTGCAATCAGGGGATGATTAGCAGTCTTATCTGAAAGTCAGCAGCGATATGGGCAGGAGCCAACTTATAATGCGCACTCCGGGAGTACAGAAGGTAAGCAGGTTCAACAGGACCCCTATGTGCGCGTCGGTATTACATGGGGTCTTCAATTCCACTTAGCCACAGCGGTCCCACTAGTTAATGCCCCCAGAGAGCTCCACACAGCCAGTCGTCGGGTGCACAGAGCCGGTAGCCAAAGGGAGACAGGAGAGGTAGTCTGAAGGATCGCGACTGGAGGTAGTCCGCCCAAGCAGGGACGCCAGATAGCCAGGCACACAATGTTTGCTGGTCCGGACACAGCCGCGGCAGGCGAGCGGGTCACACGATCCCCCCCGTCAGAGAGCGGCCAGCACACTGCCCGAAGCAATCCCCGCATCAGCACAGTACCTGCGAATCGTAGGGAGATAGGAGGATCAGCGCTGCCGTCCCAACGAAGATGCCTCCACACTGCAGCGGTAGGAGGGAATCCAACCAGGTTGAGACGCCGGGGGAACTCCGCCTCACAGCATCCGATGATCCCGTCACAAGCCAGACGACCTGAGAGGGGCAGCCTCGGTTCCAGCCACAGCGGACGAACTACCACGGCCAACCGGGTCAGGGAAGACACAGCCGCGTCGCCCCAGGGTAGCAAGGAGAAGTGGCAATCATCGAGGTAAGGCAGCAGTGGTAGGAGATCCAGCCAGGCGGAAGGGCAGGAAACACCGGCTGTCACCATGCGGCAGCCCGATCACGGGCCGGACTCCGGGGGAATAGAGCCTCCAGCCACGCCACCCATCCAAGTAGGGTATTGCTGGGTTCCAGCCGTAGTCAGGGAGCGAACCCGATATAGAAAACTGAACCAAACAGTTTAGAATCAAGTGGATGGCGACGGATGGAGCAGGTTTGAGCGGAGCTCTGCTAAAACGTGGCCATCTTGGATGCGCCACCCACCGGAAGTCATGACAAGTTTTCTGACCACTTTTCAATAGCACTACTCACCCACTCACAGACAATGGTAGGCCTGAGTAGTGTCCCATTGGCCACATCAATAAATCCCCTCACTCACTTGCGGTCTGTCGGCTCCTAAGTGAGGCCATTCCAGGCGCAGGGAGAAACACCTTTTCTCTTTTATGACAGGGCCCTGTCTAAAATGCGGGGTGATGCCCACCTTTTTTGGAAAAAGGTAAGCTGCCTGAATTCCTTTTGGGAATCTGAAATTTCTTTTCAGGTTAAATCAGACCTGAGGTGGAGGGAAAATTACATTACTTGTTTACTAAAGTAAACCCTCTCCTTGTGGTAAAAGAGGGGGCTTCGTAACTTCTAACACCTCCTTTATAGCTAAAACATGTTTTGAATGCTTTTTTGCTAACTTAGGACCTATTCCCCTGGAATCACTAGTGTCAACACAGGAATCAAAGTCCGTGTCGGTATCAGTTTGTACTACTTGTTCAAATTTGTATGTGACCCAGAAAGGTCCCTGTGGATGAAAGGCAGAACTATTAAAAATCACATCTTCAACAGATTATTTTCATTTTCTGTATGAGATTCAGTCCAACGTCTTACTGATATGATTCACACCATCATGTAACCTTTCACCCAGTCAGGCTCTTGGTGTCATATTACACCTCTGTGTCCCTAACATGTCTCCACAGAGTTCCCTGCCACAGACATGTCATACACGTGCAGAACCACACCACAGACACTCCGGGACTTATAGGGGGACAGACCCACAGTAAAATCTGTCAGAGGGACACAGATAGGATTTGCCAGTTCACAACCCAGCGCCAGTAACACAATGTCTGTGAACACAAAATGCCCACTGATATTCAGCGCTTTTATAATGTTAATCACACAATTATATAGCACCAAATTCACTGTGGCCCCCCCCCAGTTTTGCACCCTAATACTTGTTCAGTAGTGGAGGAGGACCAGCCTTGTCTCTGCAGCCTGAGGAGAGAGAGAAAAATGAGTTTTAGGGTAAGAACTTACCTTTGTTAAAACTCTTTCTGCGAGGTACACTGTGCTCCACAAGGAATGGACAATGGGGGTGTAGAGTAGGATCTTGATCCGAGGCACCAACAGGCTCAAAGCTTTGACCTTCTTCCCAGAATGCATAGCGCCGCCTCCTATATAACCCCGCCTCCCTGCACAGGGTATCAGTTTTTAGTTAACCAGTCCAATGCAGTAGCAGGAAAAGAGACAACAACAGTTAGTAGCCACAACACCGCATTCTCACGACAGGAGACGTGTCAGCGGCTAATGCCATACCAACCCAAAGAAGCTAAGTGCGTCAGGGTGGGTGCCTTGTGGAGCCCAGTGTACCTCGCAGAAAGACTTTTAACAAAGGTAAGTTCTTACCATAAAACTTGTTTTCTGCTTCGGGGTACACTGGACTCTACAAGGAATGGACAATGGGGATGTCCTAAAGCAGTTCCTTATGGGAGGGGACGCACTGTAGCGGGCACAAGAACCCGGCGTCCAAAAGAAGCATCCTGTGAGGCGGCAGTATCGAAGGCATACAACCTTATGAACGTGTTCACAGAGGACCACGTAGCCGCCTTCACAATTGTTCAAGGGTCACACCACGTTGGGCCGCCCAAGAAGGTCCAACAGACCGAGTAGAATGGGCCTTAATGTGATCAGGAGCAGAGAGACCAGCCTTCACATAAGCATGTGCAATCACCATTCTAATCCATCTGGCCAGAGTTTGCTTGTGAGCAGGCCAGCCCCGTTTGTGAAACCCAAACACAACTAAAAGTGCATCAGATTTCCTAATAGGAGCAGTTCTCTTCACATAGATACGGAGAGCCCGTACCACATCCAAAGACCTCTCTTTGGGAGACAGATCAGGAGAAACAAGTGCCGGAACTACAATCTCCTGATTAAGGTGGAACGAAGAAACCACCTTAGGTAGATAGCCGGGACGAGTCCTAAGAACTCCCCGGTCACGGTGAAATATCAGATAAGGGGAACTACAGGGCAAGGCACCCAAATCCGACACTCTTCTAGCTGAATCAATAGCCAGCAGAAACACCACCTTAAGGGAAAGCCACTTAAGGTCAGCTGAACCAAGAGGTTCAAACGGAGACTCTTGTAACGCCTCCAAAACCTCCGACAAGTCCCAAGGAGCCACAGGCGGGACATAGGGAGGTTGGATACACAACACGCCCTGAGTAAAGGTATGCACATCAGGTAAGGTCGCAATTTTTCTCTGAAACCACACCGACAAGGCAGATATTTGAACCTTGAGGGAGGCCAGACGCAGGCCTAAGTCCAGGCCCTGCTGAAGAAAAGCCAACAACTTGGCTATACTAAACTTGGAAGCATCATAATCGTTAGATGCGCACCAAACAAAGTAAGAATGCCAGACCCTATAGTAAATCCGAGCCGAAGCCGGTTTCCGGGCCCGCAACATAGTTTGAATGACCGCCTCAGAAAACCCTTAGCCCTTAAGACGGAAGCTTCAAGAGCCACGCCGTCAAAGACAGCCGGGCTAGGTCCTGGTAGACACAGGGGCCCTGAACGAGGAGGTCTGGGCGTTGTGGAAGTAGAATTGGACGCTCTGACGATAGGCCTTGCAGGTCTGAGAACCAGTGCCGTCTGGGCCACGCTGGAGCTATGAGAAGCAGAATTCCTTTTTCTTGCTTGAACTTCCGAATTACCCTGGGCAGGAGTGACACTGGAGGGAACACGTACGGCAGCCGAAACCTCCACGGCACCGCCAGCGCATCCACGAATGCTGCTTGAGGATCCCTTGTCCTTGCTCCGAAGACTGGAACCTTGTGATTGTGTCGAGATGCCATCAGATCTACGTCTGGAAGGCCCCACCTTTCCACTAGGAGTTGAAACACTTCTGGATGGAGGCCCCACTCGCCGGCATGCACTGAGAAAGTCCGCTTCCTAATTCAGAACTCCCGGAATGAATATTGCCGATGTGGCCGGTAGATGGCGTTCTGCCCACTGTAGAATCCGTGAGACTTCCTTCATTGCTAGGCGGCTCCGAGTGCAGCCTTGATGATTTATGTAAGCCACTGTGGTGGCGTTGTCCGACTGTACTTGAATAGGACGGTTGTGAATTAAATGCTGGGCTAGGTTCAAGGCATTGAAGACCGCCCGCAACTCCTATATTGATCTAGAAGAGGGACTCCTCCTTGGTCCACCGCCCCTGAAGGGAGTGTTGCTCCAGCACCGCGCCCCAACCTCTTAGACTGGCATCTGTCGTCAACGGGACCCAGTCGGATATCCAGAACGGACGGCCCCTGCACAGTTGTTGGTCCCGGAGCCAGCAGAGCGACAGACGGACCTCCGGAGTCAATGAAATCATTTGAGACCTGATCCGGTGAGGCAGGCCGTCCCATTTGGCTAGAATCAGCCTCTGGAGAGGGCGAGAGTGAAATTGAGCGTACTCCACCATGTCGAATGCTGACACCATGAGGCCCAGCACCTGCATCGCCGAATGTATCGACACTTGCGGACGAGATAGGAAGCAACGAATCCTGTCCTGAAGTTTCAGGACTTTCTCCTGAGACAGGAACAACCGCTGGTTGTGAGTGTCCAATAGTGCTCCCAGATGCACCATGCTCTGAGCAGGGATCAGGGATGACTTCTTCCAGTTGATGAGCCACCCGTGGGCTTGCAGAAACCGGACCGTCACATCTAGATGACGCAGGAGAAGTTCTGGGGAATTTGCCAGGATTAACAAGTCGTCCAAATACGGCAGTATCCTGACCCCTTGACGGCGGAGTACCACCGTCATCACCGCCATGACTTTTGTAAAGACTCGCGGAGCCATTGTTAAACCAAAAGGTCACGCCCGAAACTGGTAATGGCAGTTGCCAATCGCAAATCTCAGGTATTGCTGATGAGACACTGCTATAGGAATATGCAGGTAAGCATCCTGTATATCCAGGGAGACCATGAAGTCCCCAGGTTCCAAGGCCAGAACTATAGAGCGAAGGGTTTCCATCTGGAACTTGGAAACCTTCACAAACCTGTTAAATGCCTTGAGGTTGAGAATGGGCCGGGAGGACCCATTCGGTTTCGGGACTAGAAACAGCGGAGAATAGTACCCACGGCCCCTCTGCGCAAGAGGCACCTGTACTACGACTTCTGTATCCAGGAGGGTCTGTACCACCGAATGTAGAGTGTTTGCCTTTGTCTTGTCCAACGGGACATCTGTCTGGCAAAATCCATGAGGGGGTCGGTTTTTGAAGGCTATGGCGTAACCTCGAGTGACGACTTCCCGTACCCAGGCATCTGAAGTGGTCTTCAACCATTCCTGGGTATACCCTAGAAGCCGGCCCCCCACCATGGGATCCCCCAGAGGGAGGCCCGCCCCGTCATGCGGCAGGCTTATCTGTCTTGGAAGCTGGCAGATGGGCTGCCCAGGCTCTTTTGGGATTAGGCTTACCAGGTTTGGAAGTGCGGACCTGCTTGTTGTATGCCTGACCTTTTACTTTACCTGAAGGACGAAAGGGGCGAAAGGAAGTACCTTTAGCCTTCGACACAGAAGGAGCAATACTTGGCAGACAGGCAGTTTTGGCAGTAACCAAGTCAGCCACAATCTTATTTAAATTCTCCCCAAACAGAATATCTCCCTTAAAAGGGAGTACCTCCAGGGTTTTTCTAGAGTCCAGATCCACAGACCAGGATCTCAGCCACAATATCCGGCGAGCCAGGACTGAGGTAGTAGAGGCCTTGGCTGCCAGGATACCGGCATCAGAAGCCGCCTCTTTAATATAACGAGAAGCTGTGACAATATAAGACAAGCATTGTCTAGCATGGTCAGAGGAGATTTCAGCATCTAACTCCAAGGCCCATGCTTCAATGGCCTCTGCAGCTCAAGTAGCTGCAATAGTGGGCCTTTGTGCAGCACCCGTGAGGGTGTAAATCGCTTTCAGACAACCCTCCACACGTTTATCCATAGGCTCTTTTAGAGACGTGACGGTGGTGACCGGTAGAGCTGAGGAAACCACCATCCTAGCCACATGTGAGTCCACTGGAGGAGGCGTTTCCCAATTCTTAGACAGCTCCGGCGCGAGGGGATAGCGAGCCAGCATCTTCTTTTGAGGCACATACTTCGTACCCGGGTTTTCCCAGGGTTTCTGACGTATATCCACTAGGTGGTCAGTGAGGTAAAACTTGTTTAATCACCTTCTGACGCTTGAACCTATCTGGTTTCTTAGGAGGAACGGATGGCTAGGGATCATCCGTAATCTGTAAAATTAATTTAATAGCCTCCAAAAGATCAGGAACATCCACATGTGAACCACCCTCCCCATCAGCTGTATCTGAGTCAGAACCTGTGGGGTCAGTGTAAGTGCTGTATTCATCCGACGAGGTGTCAGTGACAGCAGTGGATTGTGAGGAGACAAGCGCTCGCTTAGAGGACCCCTTGGACGTAGGCGAGCGACGGTCAGACTTTTAAGTAGTCAGGGACTGTTTCAACTTCTTTATTTGAGCAGATAAATTGTCCGCCCACGGCGGGTTAGCTGCAGGGACCACAAACGGTTGCACCGGCATTGGGGGTCCCATAGGGGGTGTTAGTTTATGAACTAGCGTATGCAGAAGCGTGGAAATAGCAGCCCACGGCGGGTCATTATTTGCCCCCGTTGCCACCGTCCCACTGGGGGGCAAGGAACCCCCAGAACCAGAGCCCACAGCTGCTATATTCTCCTCATATGGGTCTGTGGCTTCAGCAACACCGGCAGTGTGTTCAGCCCCAGCACTGTTACCCTCATAAGCAGACATGATATAACTTGCAGTATCAGGTAACACAGTACAATTATCAGCAGCACAATACCTCTAAACCCAAACCCCTGCGCAGTGTAGTCAGCACCAGCAGAGATAAAGGAGAGATATGGTGACTAAATCACAGAGAAAAATACGTAATACAGTATATCTTTGTGAAAATCCTATATTAGATAAAACCTGACGCACCAAGCCCCCTCAGGTTATAGAATATAGGGATAGCAGGTTGAGTGAAAGACACGAGATGGACACCCCTCAGCTATCAATGCACACACAGATAGTCACAGTTTGTACAATGCAGAGGTTATTACTGACAATAATACTGCACTGGACTAGCTTACACAGCTATATAACAATAGATATAACACTACACAGTAAGAACTGGATGTATATCACAGGGTAATTGTACTAGGAAACCCTGACTAAATGCACTCTTTCTTACTAACACTGACTAATAGGCAGGTAGGATACTTAAGTGTCATGTAAAGTCACAGCGCTGACAACCAGGCGGCTTTACATAGGAGGATTTGCCCAAGCATTCCCAGGAACAGTGAGCTGAGGGATAATGGCGCCCAGACACTGACAGGGAGTGAGGGAGAGACAGATATGCAGCTCCAGGGCGGGAACATTTGCAGAAAATGGCGCCCTGGGGCTGGGGGAGGGGCTTCAGGTCCAAGCTCTATCCCCCTGCTGGCAAAACCACCGGGTACTGCGGGCTCTAATAAAACGGTTTATAGAGAAAACTTGACCTGTCCCATGCCCTGGTGATCTAGTGGGATCGCCTGTACTGCCACAGTGTCCACCGCCAGCGCGTGTGGCCCGCCTCCCACTGACCACGCCGGATCGCGATAAAGACCGGGTCCCGCAAGCCGGACCCACTCACCACCTCCCGAAGCGTGGCCACGCGATCCCGGAGAGCCCCCGTCGTGTGTGCCTGACAAGAAGAAAACCGGAGCCTCCGCTGTAGTTACCCGGCAACCAGGGCTCGGGAGTGTACAGCACCGCTGGGGAGAGCTGGAGCTGCATCCGTGAATGCCACAAGACATTTACCACCGCTGCTGCCCTTGAAGTCTTCACTTTTTTCCTCAGAAAAAAAGCTCTTCTTAGGGCTGCTTGGAGCAGCTTCTCTGTTAAGTGCCTGCTTACTGCGGCACCAACTACAAAACTGAGATCCTGTGCAGGGAGGCGGGGTGATATAGGAGGCGGCGCTATGCATTCTGGGAAGAAGGTCAAAGCTTTGAGCCTGTTGGTGCCTCGGATCAAGATCCTACTCTACACCCCCATTGTCCATTCCTTGTGGAGCCCAGTGTACCCTGCAGCAGAAATGGCGCTGAGCAGTGTGCTGGCTGACTGAGAAGAAAGCTCCACTCTTCAATGGTGTGTTTCTCCTCAGCTTTTATGAGGTAATTTTTTATACTGGCGGGGGTAGGACTGTGCCTCAGCAACTTATGCCCCTTATTTATGCCAGTTTCCATAGGTTTCATGCTACCCAGGGCGCCCCACCCCCCTGCGCCCTGCAGTGCCTGTGTATGTGTGGGCACCACGGCGCGCTGCGCTCCCGCCAGCCGCGCGGTACCTTTAGCCGTCACTTTCTTGATTGAAGATCTGTCTTCTAACACTCACCTGTCTTCTGACTTCTGGCTCTGTGAGGGGGGTGATAGCGTGCTGTGGGAGTGAGCATCTAGGCACGGCTAGCGTTCAGTTCCCTTCAGGAGCTAATGGTGTCCTGTCGGCCAGAAGCAGAGCCATGAAACTCTTTAGAGTAGGTTCCTACTTCTGCCCCCTCAGTCCCACGAAGCAGGGAGACTGTTGCCAGCAGTTCTCCCTGAAAATAAAAAACCTAACGGTGGCCGGAGAGACTAACCAGCCACACGTGTAATGGCGGCTGCAGCACTGAAGGGGTTAACCTCGTGCCCGGCGCCATTTTGCGGAAAATAGGCGCTTGGCGTCACTGTTAAATGTACTTACGGCGCTGGGCGCAGACTGTTTCAAAATATGTTTAATGATGTGTCTTAACATGTCACATGTAGTGCTCTGTGCACAATTGCAGGAATGCATGTTTAAATGTATTTATATTTAAGATGTGGTCACCTGTATTTTAAAGGGAAAAAATAAGTGTCACAACTGAGGGCCTGAGCTGACGGAAGGCAGCCTCAGTTGTAGGGGCTGAGATGTACCGGAACCTGGGAGGTTGTATCAGACCCCTGGACATGTAAGTAACATGAAGAGAAACCGCCCGAAGGCGTGACCACGACAACTTGAGTAAAAGTCAATGATATTTATTTATGACAAACTCCATGCATCACAGTAGCAGTAAAAAGTAACATAAAAATCAGCAGAGAAATAATAATACAGTTCCTGGGTACTACAGGGTGGCAGGGGCCACAGAGCTCTGGTGGTATGAGACAGTTCTTATTATCTGCAAGTTGGAAAGTCCTTACCAGGCTCAACTGTAGCAATGAGGAAAGCCCAGGGTCGTACCAGCTGGTGTTCCAGGGAAAGCTGGACTGCTGTAGATAAAATGCTGCTGTGGGTACTGGTTAGAACCAGACAGGTGTTGGCACGGAGTGGATACTGGCTGGAACCAGTTAAATAATAAATAAAGCTTGAGAGCGATGCAATGTAGATGAAATGTAGAATTTGAGAGCGGAGAAATAATAATACCGGTGGAGAGTGGTAAACTGCAGAAAGGACACCGGCCCTTTAAGAGAAGCTGTACACTGCCGGAAGCTGAGCTGGAAGCAGGTGATGTTGTAGCTGGAAACAGGTGAGTCCAGAATGGATCGGAGAGTCAGGCTACACCGCAGATGGAATGCTGGTGCGGGTCTCTATAGCAGAAGTCTGGAGACAGGAGCTGGAACCTGGAAGACATTCACAGAAGAGAGACAAACTGGAACTAGGTTTGACAACCAAAGCACTGACGCCTTCCTTGCTCAGGCACAACCTATTTATACCTGCAGCAAGGAAGGCATTGGCTAGGCAATTATGCAAATTAATAATACTGACAACGGATTGGTAGGAAAGATCAGCTGACAGAATCCAAGATGGCTGCGCCCATGCAGACACTTGGAGGGAAGTTTGGATTGTAATCCATGTGGTCTGGAAAACAGTAATGGCGGCGCCGGCCACCGGAGACAGGAGACGTCAGGCTGACAGATGCACATCCGACCACGCGGACACAGCGGAGGCCGCGGCTGACGTAATCGCCACTCTGAATGCAGAAGCTCAGGGACGGCGGCGGAGGCCGCGGGAGACGCCATGCCAGATGTATAAGGCGTTACTGTGACTGCGTCCAGAGAGACAGGAGAGGATGCGGGAATGTGCACATCAGGACGACAGACGGGATCCGGTCCTGGAGCGCTGAGCCAGCCTTAGAAGGCATCTGATAGGTAAGAAATGGCGTCCAGATACCCGGATCGTGACAGCACCCCCCCCTTTAGGAGTGGCCCCAGGACACTTCTTTGGCTTTTGAGGAAACTTGGAATGGAATCTCCGGACCAAGGCAGGAGCATGGACATCAGAAGCATTGGTCCAAGAACGTTCCTCAGGGCCATAACCCTTCCAGTCAATAAGATACTGAAGTTGACCGTAACGGTGACGTGAGTCCAGGATCTTGGCTACTTCATACTCAACGCCTCGTTGAGTTTGGACTTTCGGAGTTGGAGGAAGTGAGGAATGAAACCGATTCAAGATTAGCGGTTTCAACAGGGAAACATGGAATGTCCTGGGTATTTTTAAGAAGGGAGGCAACTGGAGTCTGTAAGCAACAGGATTGATGACTTGATCAATTTTAAAAGGACCGATGTAGCGAGGTGCAAACTTCATACTGGGAACTCTTAACCTCAAATTCTTCGTGGATAACCATACCCGATCACCCACCTTGAGAGCAGGAACGGCTCGACGCTTCTTATCCGCAAACTTCTTGTACCTGAACGATGCCTTGAGCAGAGCAGATCGTACGCTCTTCCAGATATTGGCAAACTGATGCAAGGTGATATCCACTGCGGGAACAGAAGTTGCTGGAAGCGGTTGGAACTCAGGGACTTTAGGGTGGAATCCAAAGTTGGTGAAGAATGGTGTTGAAGAAGATGAAGAATGATACTGGTTGTTATGACAGAACTCGGCCCAGGGAAGTAATTGAACCCAGTCATCTTGAGAGGACACATAGATGCGGAGGAAGAACTCCAAGTCCTGATTCACCCTCTCAGTTTGACCATTGGTCTGAGGATGGTAAGCCGTGGAAAACTTTAGCTTGACTTGGAGGACTTGACATAAACTTCGCCAGAATTTGGCTGTGAATTGAACTCCTCGATCTGAGATAATTTCTTCTGGAAGACCGTGGAGTCGAAAGATCTCTTGTATGAATACTTGAGCCAACTTGGAAGCTGACGGAAGACCGGTGAGAGGAATGAAGTGTGCCATCTTGGTGAACCGGTCAACTACCACCCAGATGGTATTAAACTTGTTGCACATGGGCAAATCTGTAATAAAATCCATCGACAAATGGGTCCATGGTCGACGGGGAACAGATAGTGGAACCAGTTGCCCCGCAGGCGACTGGCGGGATACTTTATGTTGAGCACACTTTGGGCAAGATGCAATAAACTCCAAAACGTCCTTTTTCAGAGTTGGCCACCAATAGGACCTAGAGATAAACTCCAGGTGTGGCCGGAGAGCCCCAGCCACGAGGCAAATGGCCGCCTGCGGCACTGAAGGGGTTAACCCCTAGTGCCCGGCGCCATTTTTAGAGACAAAGGGGCGCTTGGCGCCAAATTTGAAACATGCTGTGGGCGCTAGGCGCCGTGTTTATAAAAAATGTTTAAAATGTATTTTATGGTTGTGCCGTGGTCCCGGACCTCTCCGGAGACCACGGCAGGGAGGACAGCCCCCGGCGCGCTCAGCAGAGTGTGCACGCCGGGGGAGAGGAGGCAGCCGCTGACCGCCGGAGTCCGGGAGCTCCGCTCCCGGCAGCGGTCAGTGTAGCCCCGGGCGCACTGGAGTGTGCGCGCCGGGGAGAAGGGTGAGCGCTGCGGCTGGGAGCTCGGCTCCCGCTGCAGTGCTCTATGTGAGAGCCGCCGCTGGGGGCCGGGAGCTCTGCTCCCAGCGCCTCAGCACAGCACGGGTGGCCAGCCGCAGCAGCCGGGACGGACGTCCCGGGCTGCTAGCCGGCGAGGGGGGTGCGCTGCAGCCCGGCTCCCCGCCGGACGCTGCAGCGAGGCCACAAGACAGGCACCGCTCAGGGGGGACCGGGCTAGCCGGCTCCCTAGCGGCGTGGGCACATTAGGCGGGCCAGCAGGATGGTGAGCGCTGGGGTCCGGGAGCTACGCTCCCGGCGCCTCAGCGCTGAAACAAGCCAGGGTCACGGCGGCCGGGACAAGTGTCCCGGTCCGCCGGACTTCGGTACAGGGGGGTGCGCCGCTGCGTGCGGCGAGGCCACTGATTAGTGCCTCCCTGGGGGGACAGGGAGAGCCAGCTCCCTGGAACCCCAGAGGCAGAAAAGCAGGCTGGAGGATGGGGGAAGCCAGCCCCATACCTCCAGCACACAGAGAGCCCTCGCAGCCAGGCTGCAGGGCTAGGGAAGGCACTGCAGTGCCTGAGTATGTAGAGCCTGTGCAGGGCACAGGCTCAGTGTATATTTAACAAAGGGAAATGTACAGTGTGATTTAAAAATGTAATGTATTTAAAGATAAAATGCACTTACTTGATTGTGTGTCCCAGGAGGGGGGAATCCATAGCTGTGCAGGCTGATGGATTCTCCCAGACCTTTTCCCTAAAAACGGAATGCATTCCCATCCAGCCTCACAGTTCCAATGGGGACAGGGAGAAAGAGAAGCAGCTTAGCTATAAAACAAGCTGAGTGGTTTCTTGGAGCTCCATGGAGATCAGCCGTAGTGGACCAGAGACCTGGACCGGGGAGCCAGACTGCCCAGCTCTGGAGCCCAAATCCAGGCTGCAGGCAGTGAGAAGGGGTCCCGGGCAGGTTTCTGGAAGTCAGTTTAGGAGGGAAAACTTCCCCCCCAGCCAGACTGAACGGCACCGTGGGAGTAGCCTGCTCTCCCAGATGGGAGAGACAAAGGAGACCGGCCACTCCCCACTGTCCATTGGGGACAATGTTAGGTGTGCATGAGTCCAGAGCATGCACAGCTCATGGGTAAACATTGATTGGTTGTACACCACAGGGCGGGCTTACCCCCTGTGGTAGAGGGTCTTGGAGAGGGATAAAAGGAGGGCAGTTGGCCCATAGGATTGTGTATTGTAACATCTTCTTCTGCTGAAACATCTTAATTGTATGCTGTTGCCCCTAGCAATAGGGATGAGCCTTTTTCAAGGTTTTTGAGCAATAAAACACCTTTGCCTCAAGAAGACTGCTTCATCTTGTGACCAACAGGGTTAGGCCAAACCTAGCCCCGTTCTCCGGCTGTCCAGGGAAGCACCTGACGTCTCCAAGCTCCGCCTTCCGCCAGCTACCGGTAGAGGCCTAGCAAGTGGCTAGTGGGGATTCGTCGACACCACGCAGGTGTGGTAAAGCAGTGCGTCGGCACATACAGAGCAGAACCGTGGTTCCAAACGCCACGGCAGGTTAGGAGTTTGGTGGTGGCAGCGAGAACCCGCCCACAGCGCAGTGGGTGGAGTCAGTAACAGGCGGTTACTGACGGTAAGCGGGAATCCCCTATGTGGTCAGGCCTCGTGCGGCTTGACCTTCCATTCTGTGCGCAGTCAACGGGACGCGGAAGCTGCGAGTGCTTTCGTACGGTATCGTCCTGTCACAGAAATTGGTGGCATAGTGGTGGGATAATCCCAGGCGGCTTTTCATCACCTGATTGGAGAAGCCGAGTTACTCAGGAGAGGAGTAACTGCAGCGCAGGAGAACGCACAAGATGGCGGAATTCAGCGGAATGTCCAAGGAGGATCTGGAGATCGTATGCCAGGGGAAGGGTGTGGATATCCATTCCAACGAGTCCAGAAGCGTCATGAAGGCAGCGCTCAGGAGCGTGGAGGAGTCTCATCGGGCGGAGGTGGAAAGCACTGACGGCGTCAGCATCGCAGAGGACGGCCCACCAGTGGACCTTCGTAAGGAACCGGTGAGAACCACAAGCCCCGCCCTCTCTCACAGCAGCAATGTTTCCCAGCAATCCCTAGCAGGGCCAGGATCCCAACGTCCCAGCGGGGGCAGTACGGATAGCCTAGCAGATCGGCTAGCGGAATTGGGGGAAAGGGCAACGGAGCAAGAGCGCTTGATCATCATCCAGATGTGGCGTGATGAGCGGGCACCACAGGCCGTGGTACCCCGGGAGCCGTTGTCAGCTGTTGTACACAGATCGGGACGTATTCAGTTTGCCAAGTTTGCAGACAGTGATGGGGACATTGATGGACATTTGCAAGTTTTTGAAAGGACTTGTAAACTACACGATCTACCCAAGTCAGAGTGGGTGAGACACCTTGTGCCCACTCTGCATGGAGAGGCCTTGGAGGCCTATCGAGGAGTGGCGACGGAGGACTGTGGGAACTACGACGAAGTCGAGAAGGCCCTCCTCCAGCGATTCTTCATCACTCCCGAGTCTTACAGGAAGAAATTCAGAGACTTGCCTAAGAATCCTAGCAGCACCCATGAGCAGTTCGCCACCCAGCTGCGGCAGTACGTGGTGAAGTGGGTGAAGGATTCAGAAGCAACTACATGGGACGCACTGATCGACCTGATCTGCAGGGAGCAGTTCTACCGCTGGTGCGCCCAGGAAGTGAAGGAGTGGGTGCTAGATCGGGAGCCACCCAGCTTAAAGATGGCTGCCCAATTAGCAGACAAGTATGTGGCAATTCGGCCACGGGGGCAGAAGCGCCCCGCCAGCAGCCAGCTCCAACAGACTGTACCACCAAGCGGACCACCCTCTTCAGCTCATCACCCCCAAAGACAAGCATCTTCCAACCCGGGTGCTCTTGGCCAGCAACCGCACCGCAGCGTCCCTGCAACTGATCAGAGATCATCGGTGCCACGACTGGAGAAGAAGTGCTACGGCTGTGGGAAAATCGGACATCTGAGGATGAACTGTCCTGCATCCCAAGCACCCCAGACTCGTGCCCCAAATCCGAGTGCTGGAGCCCGGATCGCTTGTTTGACGAGAGGAGATGAGCCTACAGAGACTGTTCCCCCTCCAGTCAGTCCGATGGAGTGTGGCGAGAGACAGGTGCACTCTGCGGAGAGAGTCACCTGCATGGCCAAACAGCCCCTACACAACATGTGGAGGCACCTGCAGCCAGTCCACGTGGGACCCCTGCAGGGAGAAGGCCTAAGAGACTCTGGGGCCTCAATCACTGTGGTGAGCCCCCACCTTATAAATCCTGCTGCAGTATTGCAGGGTCGCACTGCCACGATCACCCTGGCAGAAGGAACAGAAAAAGCGGTTCCCATGGCAAGAGTCTACCTGGACTGGGGAGCTGGACCAGAGTTGCGAGAAGTTGCCGTCATGGATGGTCTCCCAACTGATGTGGTCCTAGGAAATGATCTGGGTGGTGGGATCGTCACTATGTTTGTTGGCGCCATTCCCCGGAGTCAAGTTCCAAAACCACCGTTGACATCAGCTACTCCAGCACAGCCCAGCCCAGAGGAAAAGACTACAGCTGCTAGACAACTGCCAGCACAGCCAACCACAGCATCAACCAGCCCAGAGGAAAAGATTACAGCGGCTAGATCAGCACATCGACCCCGCATGCCTTTTGCCTCTGGTATGCCCACGTCCCCTAGCAACGCAGAGGATGTCGGTTCCAGCTCGTTTGATCCTGTGGGGGTGCCCAATGATGTTCCTGACCCAAGTGGTTTGCCAACTCCGGCGGTGAGTATGAGAAACCACACTGACTTTTCCATGACTGACCCCTACCAGACTGACCCTAGTAGTCCCCACCTAGATCCCCCTGTAGTGTGTCCCAATTTAGGAGAGATTGAGGGCCGCAGGCAGGAGTTTAGGGAGGCTCAACTCTCTGACCCATCCCTGAAAGGCATGAGGCGCCACTCTGGCAGCGGCCTTGACAGGGTTGGGGCAGGAAGTTTGACCTGGCGGGAAGGGTTAAGGTACAGGGTAGCCAGGAAAGTGGGAGGGGATAGACCAGATAGGGAATGTGTCCAACTGGTCCCCCCAGGGAACTTTCCTGTGCAACCGGTGTCGGTTGCCAGCGAAACCCCTTTGGACAGTAACCCGGAGACAGCCCGTACCCTGAAGTGCCTGACACAGAGCTTACCCTGGTCTGGAATGTCGGATGACGCCCAGACCAACTGTAAGGCTGGTGCCATGCGTTGGCAGCCGGGGCACTCCAGCGTTTGTGTTGTCTCTGGGACTCTGCCCATAGGAGAACCCTTGCAGCAAGTTGCTGTGGACATAGCAGGTCCCCTACCTGTGCACCGTAGATCGGGGAAGACACGCAGCCTCCCTGTGGTGGATGCCACACAGGATCCAGAGGCTGGTGGTCTGGCCGCCATCACTGTGGCACAGGTAGCGGACGAGGAGGAAGGAGTAGGCCTAGGTGACAGGGTAGGTTTCCCGAGTCATAGGTCGACAGAGGAGGATTGGAGGGCAGGTCTGACAGTAAGGGCAGACAGTTGCCAGATATGTATGACGGAGGTGCAGTGCCTGGGGCACCATGTGGGAGGAGACAGGGGTAGGCCCAACCCAGAGGGGGTGGAGGCAACCAGAGGCTGTCCCCGACCCACATCACCCAGACCGGTACTGACCTTAGAACCTGTAAGGCCCTACGGACATGTTGTCATTGACTTTAGTCCTGTAGTGAACCCCTTGACAGAGATGGCTAGGAAGGGCATTCCCAAGTCAGTGGACTTTGCACCCGCTTGCGAGTTGGCATTCCAGTCATTGAAGGAGGCTCGGGTACCCGCTCCCGTGCTGATGGCGCACATTCTTGACCAGGACTGTGTGTTACGAACTATTGCGCCACTGCACGGACTGGGAGCTGTACCGAGCCAGAAAGAGCCATATGGGCAGGAGCACCCTGTGGCCTGTTTGAGCAGAAAACTGCTATTGTGGGAGATGGGGTATGCCACAGTTGGGACACCGTGGGTGGCACTTGTTTGTAACCGGCCCCCCACCGTGGTGACTTACCACCTACCTGTCAGGTGGCTGCAACCTACCTTGGGGAAATTGGACAGACTTTTGTGGTGGAGCCTTGAACTTGGACTTCAGGTGGACTATTTGAACATTGTGCACCCACGAAGAGAGGCCCACTACACTATGGATGAACTGTCTAGGCCAGAGTCTACAACCCCCAGGTAGCGTCCCCTTCACCCCAACGGACTGCGGGACCAGGACCCAAATCGTTGGGACATGGGTCCCTGGTTGACCCGCTTGAATGGGGGGGGAGGAGTGTGGCCGGAGAGCCCCAGCCACGAGGCAAATGGCCGCCTGCGGCACTGAAGGGGTTAACCCCTAGTGCCCGGCGCCATTTTTAGAGACAAAGGGGCGCTTGGCGCCAAATTTGAAACATGCTGTGGGCGCTAGGCGCCGTGTTTATAAAAAATGTTTAAAATGTATTTTATGGTTGTGCCGTGGTCCCGGACCTCTCCGGAGACCACGGCAGGGAGGACAGCCCCCGGCGCGCTCAGCAGAGTGTGCACGCCGGGGGAGAGGAGGCAGCCGCTGACCGCCGGAGTCCGGGAGCTCCGCTCCCGGCAGCGGTCAGTGTAGCCCCGGGCGCACTGGAGTGTGCGCGCCGGGGAGAAGGGTGAGCGCTGCGGCTGGGAGCTCGGCTCCCGCTGCAGTGCTCTATGTGAGAGCCGCCGCTGGGGGCCGGGAGCTCTGCTCCCAGCGCCTCAGCACAGCACGGGTGGCCAGCCGCAGCAGCCGGGACGGACGTCCCGGGCTGCTAGCCGGCGAGGGGGGTGCGCTGCAGCCCGGCTCCCCGCCGGACGCTGCAGCGAGGCCACAAGACAGGCACCGCTCAGGGGGGACCGGGCTAGCCGGCTCCCTAGCGGCGTGGGCACATTAGGCGGGCCAGCAGGATGGTGAGCGCTGGGGTCCGGGAGCTACGCTCCCGGCGCCTCAGCGCTGAAACAAGCCAGGGTCACGGCGGCCGGGACAAGTGTCCCGGTCCGCCGGACTTCGGTACAGGGGGGTGCGCCGCTGCGTGCGGCGAGGCCACTGATTAGTGCCTCCCTGGGGGGACAGGGAGAGCCAGCTCCCTGGAACCCCAGAGGCAGAAAAGCAGGCTGGAGGATGGGGGAAGCCAGCCCCATACCTCCAGCACACAGAGAGCCCTCGCAGCCAGGCTGCAGGGCTAGGGAAGGCACTGCAGTGCCTGAGTATGTAGAGCCTGTGCAGGGCACAGGCTCAGTGTATATTTAACAAAGGGAAATGTACAGTGTGATTTAAAAATGTAATGTATTTAAAGATAAAATGCACTTACTTGATTGTGTGTCCCAGGAGGGGGGAATCCATAGCTGTGCAGGCTGATGGATTCTCCCAGACCTTTTCCCTAAAAACGGAATGCATTCCCATCCAGCCTCACAGTTCCAATGGGGACAGGGAGAAAGAGAAGCAGCTTAGCTATAAAACAAGCTGAGTGGTTTCTTGGAGCTCCATGGAGATCAGCCGTAGTGGACCAGAGACCTGGACCGGGGAGCCAGGCTGCCCAGCTCTGGAGCCCAAATCCAGGCTGCAGGCAGTGAGAAGGGGTCCCGGGCAGGTTTCTGGAAGTCAGTTTAGGAGGGAAAACTTCCCCCCCAGCCAGACTGAACGGCACCGTGGGAGTAGCCTGCTCTCCCAGATGGGAGAGACAAAGGAGACCGGCCACTCCCCACTGTCCATTGGGGACAATGTTAGGTGTGCATGAGTCCAGAGCATGCACAGCTCATGGGTAAACATTGATTGGTTGTACACCACAGGGCGGGCTTACCCCCTGTGGTAGAGGGTCTTGGAGAGGGATAAAAGGAGGGCAGTTGGCCCATAGGATTGTGTATTGTAACATCTTCTTCTGCTGAAACATCTTAATTGTATGCTGTTGCCCCTAGCAATAGGGATGAGCCTTTTTCAAGGTTTTTGAGCAATAAAACACCTTTGCCTCAAGAAGACTGCTTCATCTTGTGACCAACAGGGTTAGGCCAAACCTAGCCCCGTTCTCCGGCTGTCCAGGGAAGCACCTGACGTCTCCAAGCTCCGCCTTCCGCCAGCTACCGGTAGAGGCCTAGCAAGTGGCTAGTGGGGATTCGTCGACACCACGCAGGTGTGGTAAAGCAGTGCGTCGGCACATACAGAGCAGAACCGTGGTTCCAAACGCCACGGCAGGTTAGGAGTTTGGTGGTGGCAGCGAGAACCCGCCCACAGCGCAGTGGGTGGAGTCAGTAACAGGCGGTTACTGACGGTAAGCGGGAATCCCCTATGTGGTCAGGCCTCGTGCGGCTTGACCTTCCATTCTGTGCGCAGTCAACGGGACGCGGAAGCTGCGAGTGCTTTCGTACGGTATCGTCCTGTCACACCAGGGTTTTTTGGATACCTGTATGTCCGGCAAAGCGGGAAGCATGGGCCCAATGCATGAGCTTCTTCCTTAGTGTCGGCTTCACAAAACTTTTCCCTGACGGGGGCGTAGAGTCCATCCCTACCGTGGAGAATGCCAACGGATTTATAATAGGATGCTTGTCTGAAGACTCTGACTCATTTTCTTGCTCCCATGAGCGGGAAAGGGCATCGGCCTTGCGATTCTGAGAGCCCGGACAGAACTGGAGTTTAAAGTCGAACCTGGAAAAGAAAAGTGCCCATCTGGCCTGACGAGGGTTGAGACATTGTGCGCCTTTCAGATATAGAAGGTTCTTGTGGTCTGTAAGGATGGTGATTGAATGAGAAGCTCCCTCCAACAGATATCTCCACTCCTCTAGAGCGAGCTTGATGGCTAGCAACTCCTGGTCGCCAATGGCATCGTTGCGCTCCGCTGGGGAGAACTTCCGTGAGAAGAAACTGCAAGGATGTAAATGGCCATCTTTAGCCCTCTGAGATAACACCGCTCCTACTCCAACGGAGGAGGCATCCACCTCTAAGATGAAAGGAGAGTCGATGTCAGGCTGTTTCAGGACAGGCGCAGAGATGAACCTCTGTTTTAAAAGATGAAAAGCTTGCATGGCTTCTTCAGACCACTTGGACGGGTTAGCACCCTTCTTGGTGAAAGCAGTAATAGGCGCCACAATGGTGGAAAAGTCTCGTATAAACTTTCGGTAATAATTGGCGAACCCTAAGAACCTCTGGACCCCTTTGAGGGTTAAGGGTACCGGCCAATTCTGGATTGCTTGTAGTTTCTCAGGATCCATCTCTAGTCCGGAACCGGACACAATGTACCCTAGAAACGGAATGGACTTGACTTCAAAGACGCATTTCTCTAATTTGCAATAGAGATGATTGACACGGAGACGGGACAGAACCTCCTTTACCCAAAAACGATGTTCCTCTAAATTGTTGGCAAACATGAGGATATCATCTAGATAGACCACGACATGACGGTATAGAATGTCTCTGAAAATCTCATTGACGAAATGCTGGAAGACAGCTGGAGCATTGCTCAATCCGAAGGGCATGACGAGGTACTCATAATGTCCGTCACGGGTGTTAAATGCGGTCTTCCACTCGTCACCCTCACGGATCCGGATGAGATTGTATGCACCTCTCAGGTCCAGCTTTGTAAAGATGGTAGCTCCGCTAACTCTGTCAAAGAGCTCAGTAATCAGGGGTAAAGGATAGCGGTTCTTGATGGTAATGTCGTTCAAACCTCTGTAGTCGATGCACGGCCGCAGACCACCATCTTTTTTTTTTTTACAAAAAAGAAGCCTGCGCCGGCTGGAGAAGAAGAAGGTCGAATGAACCCCTTTGCTAGGTTCTCTTTAATGTATTCCTCCATAGAATGCGTCTCAGGCAGAGACAACGGATAAGTTCGGCCTCGAGGTGGAACCTTCCCTGGAACGAGATCAATCGGGCAGTCCCATTCTCTATGAGGAGGAAGGATATCAGCAGAAGCTTTACTGAACACATCCGTGAAATCTTGATATGGAGGAGGTGGAACATCAGACGACCTGGGGGAGGAAGAACAGACAGGCAACACTTTAAACAAACATGTCTCAGCACAGGAGGGACCCCATGCCAGAATTTGCGTAGTCGTCCAATCAATTGTAGGATTGTGAAGACGGAGCCATGGAAGGCCCAGGACCACAGGATGTGTGGCTCTTGGAATCACTAAAAGTGAAATAAGTTCGGAATGAAGAACTCCCACTCTCAGACGAACTGGTAGAGTCCTTAGAGCAATAACAGTATCAAAAATTTTACTGCCATCCACGGCAGTTAAGGAAAAGGAGGAAGGAAGTCTCTCGGTGGGTAGGGACCACCGTTTAACATAGGCTTCAGTAATAAAGTTCCCAGCTGCTCCGGAATCAAGGAGGGCAATGACGTTCCGATAACGTTGAGCAACTTGAAGCGAGACTGGGAGATTACAATCATGAGGAGATGGAGAGGAGATCATTACTCCTAGCCGGCCCTCTCCTGGGCGAGCTAGGGCTTGGAGTTTTCCCGGACGTTCGGGACAGGCATTGATGGTGTGAGACGGAGCTGCACAGTAAAGACAAAGAAACTCAGAGAGACGTCTTCGGCGCTCAGCAGGAGTTAAACGGGAACGGCCAATTTGCATGGGTTCATCTTTAGTTGGTGACAGTTGGCGAGGAGGAGGAGCAGAAGATTTTGGAGCAGATGATCTTCCACGCTCAATTGCTCTCTCTCTGAAACGTAAGTCAACTTTCGTACAAAGTGAGATTAGCTCATCTAACTTGGAGGGTAAGTCTCTGGTAGCTAACTCATCTTTAATACGCTCGGATAAACCATGCCAGAATGCAGCATACAGGGCCTCGTCGTTCCATGCCAGTTCAGATGCCAGGATCTGGAACTGTATAAGATATTGTCCTACAGTACGTGATCCCTGGCGTAAACGGAGAATCTCAGACGAAGCTGAAGTTACCCGGCCTGGCTCGTCGAAGATGCGCCTGAATGTTGACACGAATGCAGTGTAAGAAGATAGCAGGGTGTCGGACCTCTCCCATAATGGTGATGCCCAGTCAAGGGCGGAGCCACTGAGAAGAGAGATGATGTAGGCAATTTTTGTACGGTCACTGGGAAAATTGCCAGGTTGTAGCTCAAACTGAATCTCACACTGGTTGAGAAATCCCCTGCAGAATCTTGGAGATCCGTCAAATTTTGCTGGCGTTGGAAGATGAAGACGTGGAGCAGAAACGGGTAAGGTGGGTGGGGTTATAGTTGGAGTCACTATGGTTGACGCCCCAGATGCGTCTGATCCACGGAGAGTTGTCTGAATTCCATCCAGCCGAGTAGAGAGATCCTGGAGACAGCGGATGATGTGGCCCTGTGCAGCCTCCTGATGTTCAAGTCGGGCTGCCAGTTCTTGCATCGGCCTGGCCGCTTGATCCTGGTCTCCGGCTGGATTCATTAGGTCAGTGCTTACTGTCACAACTGAGGGCCTGAGCTGACGGAAGGCAGCCTCAGTTGTAGGGGCTGAGATGTACCGGAACCTGGGAGGTTGTATCAGACCCCTGGACATGTAAGTAACATGAAGAGAAACCGCCCGAAGGCGTGACCACGACAACTTGAGTAAAAGTCAATGATATTTATTTATGACAAACTCCATGCATCACAGTAGCAGTAAAAAGTAACATAAAAATCAGCAGAGAAATAATAATACAGTTCCTGGGTACTACAGGGTGGCAGGGGCCACAGAGCTCTGGTGGTATGAGACAGTTCTTATTATCTGCAAGTTGGAAAGTCCTTACCAGGCTCAACTGTAGCAATGAGGAAAGCCCAGGGTCGTACCAGCTGGTGTTCCAGGGAAAGCTGGACTGCTGTAGATAAAATGCTGCTGTGGGTACTGGTTAGAACCAGACAGGTGTTGGCACGGAGTGGATACTGGCTGGAACCAGTTAAATAATAAATAAAGCTTGAGAGCGATGCAATGTAGATGAAATGTAGAATTTGAGAGCGGAGAAATAATAATACCGGTGGAGAGTGGTAAACTGCAGAAAGGACACCGGCCCTTTAAGAGAAGCTGTACACTGCTGGAAGCTGAGCTGGAAGCAGGTGATGTTGTAGCTGGAAACAGGTGAGTCCAGAATGGATCGGAGAGTCAGGCTACACCGCAGATGGAATGCTGGTGCGGGTCTCTATAGCAGAAGTCTGGAGACAGGAGCTGGAACCTGGAAGACATTCACAGAAGAGAGACAAACTGGAACTAGGTTTGACAACCAAAGCACTGACGCCTTCCTTGCTCAGGCACAACCTATTTATACCTGCAGCAAGGAAGGCATTGGCTAGGCAATTATGCAAATTAATAATACTGACAACGGATTGGTAGGAAAGATCAGCTGACAGAATCCAAGATGGCTGCGCCCATGCAGACACTTGGAGGGAAGTTTGGATTGTAATCCATGTGGTCTGGAAAAATAAGATTTTACTTACCGATAAATCTATTTCTCGGAGTCCGTAGTGGATGCTGGGGTTCCTGAAAGGACCATGGGGAATAGCGGCTCCGCAGGAGACAGGGCACAAAAAGTAAAGCTTTTCCAGATCAGGTGGTGTGCACTGGCTCCTCCCCCTATGACCCTCCTCCAGACTCCAGTTAGGTACTGTGCCCGGACGAGCGTACACAATAAGGGAGGATTTTGAATCCCGGGTAAGACTCATACCAGCCACACCAATCACACCGTACAACCTGTGATCTAAACCCAGTTAACAGTATGATAACAGCGGAGCCTCTGAAAAGATGGCTTCCTTCAACAATAACCCGAATTAGTTAACAATAACTATGTACAATTTATGCAGATAATCCGCACTTGGGATGGGCGCCCAGCATCCACTACGGACTCAGAGAAATAGATTTATCGGTAAGTAAAATCTTATTTTCTCTATCGTCCTAGTGGATGCTGGGGTTCCTGAAAGGACCATGGGGATTATACCAAAGCTCCCAAACGGGCGGGAGAGTGCGGATGACTCTGCAGCACCGAATGAGAGAACTCCAGGTCCTCCTTAGCCAGAGTATCAAATTTGTAAAATTTTACAAACGTGTTCTCCCCTGACCACGTAGCTGCTCGGCAAAGTTGTAATGCCGAGACCCCTCGGGCAGCCGCCCAAGATGAGCCCACCTTCCTTGTGGAGTGGGCCTTTACAGATTTAGGCTGTGGCAGGCCTGCCACAGAATGTGCAAGTTGGATTGTGCTACAGATCCAACGAGCAATCGTCTGCTTAGATGCAGGAGCACCCATCTTGTTGGGTGCATACAATATAAACAACGAGTCAGATTTTCTGACTCCAGCTGTCCTTGCAATATATATTTTTAATGCTCTGACAACGTCCAGTAACTTGGAGTCCTCCAAGTCACTTGTAGCCGCAGGCACTACAATAGGCTGGTTCAGATGAAATGCTGACACCACCTTAGGGAGAAAATGCGGACGAGTCCGCAGTTCTGCCCTGTCCGAATGGAAAATCAGATATGGGCTTTTGTAAGATAAAGCTGCCAATTCTGATACTCTCCTGGCAGAAGCCAGGGCTAGAAGCATGGTCACTTTCCAAGTGAGATATTTCAAATCCACCTTTTTTAGTGGTTCAAACCAATGAGATTTTAGAAAGTCCAAAACCACATTGAGATCCCACGGTGCCACTGGAGGCACCACAGGAGGCTGTATATGCAGCACTCCCTTAACAAAGGTCTGGACTTCAGGGACTGAAGCCAATTCTTTTTGAAAGAAAATCGACAGGGCCGAAATTTGAACCTTAATAGATCCCAATTTGAGACCCATAGACAATCCTGATTGCAGGAAATGTAGGAATCGACCCAGTTGAAATTCCTCCGTCGGAGCACTCCGATCTTCGCACCACGCAACATATTTTCGCCAAATTCGGTGATAATGTTGCACGGTTACTTCCTTCCTTGCTTTAATCAAAGTAGGAATGACTTCTTCCGGCATGCCTTTTTCCTTTAGGATCCGGCGTTCAACCGCCATGCCGTCAAACGCAGCCGCGGTAAGTCTTGAAACAGACAGGGACCCTGCTGAAGCAAGTCCCTCCTTAGAGGTAGAGGCCACGGATCTTCCGTGATCATCTCTTGAAGTTCCGGGTACCAAGTCCTTCTTGGCCAATCCGGAACCACTAGTATCGTTCTTACGCCTCTTTGCCGTATAATTCTCAATACTTTTGGTATGAGAGGCAGAGGAGGAAACACATACACCGACTGGTACACCCAAGGCGTTACCAGCGCGTCCACAGCTATTGCCTGCGGATCTCTTGACCTGGCGCAATACCTGTCCAGTTTTTTGTTGAGGCGAGACGCCATCATGTCCACCATTGGTCTTTCCCAACGGGTTACCAGCATGTGGAAGACTTCTGGATGAAGTCCCCACTCTCCCGGGTGAAGATCGTGTCTGCTGAGGAAGTCTGCTTCCCAGTTGTCCACTCCCGGGATGAACACTGCTGACAGTGCTATCACATGATTCTCTGCCCAGCGAAGAATCCTTGCAGCTTCTGCCATTGCACTCCTGCTTCTTGTGCCGCCCTGTCTGTTCACATGGGCGACTGCCGTGATGTTGTCCGACTGGATCAACACCGGTTTTCCCTGAAGCAGAGGTTCTGCCTGGCTTAGAGCATTGTATATTGCTCTTAGTTCCAGAATGTTTATGTGAAGAGACGTTTCCAGACTCGTCCATACTCCCTGGAAGTTTCTTCCTTGTGTGACTGCTCCCCAGCCTCTCAGGCTGGCGTCCGTGGTCACCAGGATCCAATCCTGTATGCCGAATCTGCGGCCCTCCAATAGATGAGGACTCTGCAACCACCACAGAAGAGACACCCTTGTCCTTGGAGACAGGGTTATCCGTAGGTGCATCTGAAGATGCGACCCTGACCATTTGTCCAACAGATCCCTTTGGAAAATTCTTGCGTGGAATCTGCCGAATGGAATTGCTTCGTAAGAAGCCACCATTTTTCCCAGGACTCTTGTGCATTGATGTACAGACACCTTTCCTGGTTTTAGGAGGTTCCTGACAAGCTCGGATAACTCCTTGGCTTTTTCCTCCGGGAGAAAAACCTTTTTCTGAACCGTGTCCAGAATCATCCCTAGGAACAGCAGACGAGTTGTCGGCATTAACTGGGATTTTGGAATATTCAGAATCCACCCGTGCTGTTTTAGCACTTCTTGAGACAGTGCTAATCCCATCTCTAGCTGTTCTCTGGACCTTGCCCTTATTAGGAGATCGTCCAAGTATGGGATAATTAATATGCCTTTTCTTCGAAGAAGAATCATCATCTCGGCCATTACCTTTGTAAAGATCCGAGGTGCCGTGGACAATCCGAACGGCAGCGTCTGAAACTGATAGTGACAGTTTTGTACAACGAACCTGAGGTACCCCTGGTGTGAGGGGTAAATTGGAACGTGGAGATACGCATCCTTGATGTCCAAGGATACCATAAAGTCCCCCTCTTCCAGGTTCGCTATCACTGCTCTGAGTGACTCCATCTTGAACTTGAACTTCTTTATGTACAGGTTCAAGGACTTCAGATTTAGAATAGGCCTTACCGAGCCATCCGGCTTCGGTACCACAAAAAGAGTGGAATAATACCCCTTCCCTTGTTGTAGAAGAGGTACCTTGACTATCACCTGCTGAGAGTACAGCTTGTGAATGGCTTCCAAAACCGTCTCCCTTTCGGAGAGGGACGTTGGTAAAGCAGACTTCAGGAAACGGCGAGGTGGATCTGTCTCTAATTCCAACCTGTACCCCTGAGATATTATCTGCAGGATCCAGGGATCTACCTGCGAGTGAGCCCACTGCGCGCTGTAATTTTTGAGACGACCGCCCACCGTCCCCGAGTCCGCTTGAGAAGCCCCAGCGTCATGCTGAGGCTTTTGTAGAAGCCGGGGAGGGCTTCTGTTCCTGGGAAGGAGCTGCCTGTTGCTGTTTCTTCCCTCGACCTCTGCCTCGTGGCAGATATGAATAGCCCTTTGCTCTCTTATTTTTAAAGGAACGAAAGGGCTGCGGTTGAAAAGTCGGTGCCTTTTTCTGTTGGGGAGTGACTTGAGGTAGAAAGGTGGATTTCCCGGCTGTAGCCGTGGCCACCAAATCTGATAGACCGACTCCAAATAACTCCTCCCCTTTATACGGCAAAACTTCCATATGCCGTTTTGAATCCGCATCGCCTGTCCACTGTCGCGTCCATAAAGCTCTTCTGGCCGAAATGGACATAGCACTTACCCGTGATGCCAGTGTGCAGATATCCCTCTGTGCATCACGCATATAAAGAAATGCATCCTTTATTTGTTCTAACGACAGTAAAATATTGTCCCTGTCCAGGGTATCAATATTTTCAATCAGGGACTCTGACCAAACTACCCCAGCACTGCACATCCAGGCAGTCGCTACAGCTGGTCGTAGTATAACACCTGCATGTGTGTATATACTTTTTTGGATATTTTCCATCCTCCTATCTGATGGATCTTTAAGTGCGGCCGTCTCAGGAGAGGGTAACGCCACTTGTTTAGATAAGCGTGTTAGCGCCTTGTCCACCCTAGGAGGTGTTTCCCAGCGCTCCCTAACCTCTGGCGGGAAAGGGTATAATGCCAATAATTTCTTTGAAATTATCAGCTTTTTATCAGGGGCAACCCACGCTTCATTACACACGTCATTTAATTCTTCTGATTCAGGAAAAACTATAGGTAGTTTTTTCACACCCCACATAATACCCTGTTTAGTGGTACCTGTAGTATCAGCTAAATGTAACGCCTCCTTCATTGCCAAAATCATATAACGTGTGGCTCTACTGGAAAATACGGTTGATTCGTCACCGTCACCACTGGAGTCAGTGCCTGTGTCTGGGTCTGTGTCGACCGACTGAGGCAAAGGGCGTTTCACAGCCCCTGACGGTGTTTGAGTCGCCTGGACAGGCACTAATTGATTGTCCGGCCACCTCATGTCGTCAAACGACTGCTTTAGCGTGTTGACACTATCCCGTAGTTCCATAAATAAAGGCATCCATTCTGGTGTCGACTCCCTAGGGGGTGACATCCTCATATTTGGCAATTGCTCCGCCTCCACACCAATATCGTCCTCATACATGTCGACACACACGTACCGACACACAGCAGACACACAGGGAATGCTCCTAACGAAGACAGGACCCACTAGCCCTTTGGGGAGACAGAGGGAGAGTTTGCCAGCACACACCAAAAGCGCTATATATATATCAGGGATAGCCTTATAATAAGTGCTCCCTTATAGCTGCTTTGTTATATCAAAATATCGCCATAAATTTGCCCCCCCCCTCTCTGTTTTACCCTGTTTCTGTAGTGCAGTGCAGGGGAGAGACTTGGGAGCCGTCCTGACCAGCGGAGCTGTGAGAGGAAATGGCGCCGTGTGCTGAGGAGATAGGCCCCGCCCCTTTTCTGGCGGGCTCGTCTCCCGCTATTTAGAGAAATCAGGCAGGGGTTAAATATCTCCATATAGCCTCTAGGGGCTATATGTGAGGTATTTTTAGCCTTTATATAGGTTTACATTTGCCTCCCAGGGCGCCCCCCCCCAGCGCCCTGCACCCTCAGTGACCGCGTGTGAAGTGTGCTGAGAGGAAAATGGCGCACAGCTGCAGTGCTGTGCGCTACCTTTAGAAGACTGCAGGAGTCTTCAGCCGCCGATTCTGGACCTCTTCTGACTTCAGCATCTGCAAGGGGGCCGGCGGCGCGGCTCCGGTGACCATCCAGGCTGTACCTGTGATCGTCCCTCTGGAGCTTGATGTCCAGTAGCCAAGAAGCCAATCCATCCTGCACGCAGGTGAGTTGACTCCTTCTCCCCTCAGTCCCTCGCTGCAGTGATCCTGTTGCCAGCAGGAATCACTGTAAAATAAAAAACCTAGCTAAACTTTTTCTAAGCAGCTCTTTAGGAGAGCCACCTAGATTGCACCCTTCTCGGCCGGGCACAAAAATCTAACTGGAGTCTGGAGGAGGGTCATAGGGGGAGGAGCCAGTGCACACCACCTGATCTGGAAAAGCTTTACTTTTTGTGCCCTGTCTCCTGCGGAGCCGCTATTCCCCATGGTCCTTTCAGGAACCCCAGCATCCACTAGGACGATAGAGAAACAGTAATGGCGGCGCCGGCCACCGGAGACAGGAGACGTCAGGCTGACAGATGCACATCCGACCACGCGGACACAGCGGAGGCCGCGGCTGACGTAATCGCCACTCTGAATGCAGAAGCTCAGGGACGGCGGCGGAGGCCGCGGGAGACGCCATGCCAGATGTATAAGGCGTTACTGTGACTGCGTCCAGAGAGACAGGAGAGGATGCGGGAATGTGCACATCAGGATGACAGACGGGATCCGGTCCTGGAGCGCTGAGCCAGCCTTAGAAGGCATCTGATAGGTAAGAAATGGCGTCCAGATACCCGGATCGTGACAATAAGAATTTACTCACCGATAATTCTATTTCTCGTAGTCCGTAGTGGATGCTGGGGACTCCGTAAGGACCATGGGGAATAGACGGCTCCGCAGGAGACTGGGCACACTAAAAGAAAGATTTGGTACTACCTGGTGTGCACTGGCTCCTCCCTCTATGCCCCTCCTCCAGACCCCAGTTAGGATACTGTGCCCGGAAGAGCTGACACAATAAGAAAGGATTTTGAATCCCGGGTAAGACTCATACCAGCCACACCAATCACACCGTATAACTCGTGATATTTTACCCAGTTAACAGTATGAATAACAACTGAGCCTCTCAACAGATGGCTCAACAATAACCCTTCAGTTAGGCAATAACTATATACAAGTATTGCAGACAATCCGCACTTGGGATGGGCGCCCAGCATCCACTACGGACTACGAGAAATAGAATTATCGGTGAGTAAATTCTTATTTTCTCTAACGTCCTAGTGGATGCTGGGGACTCCGTAAGGACCATGGGGATTATACCAAAGCTCCCAAACGGGCGGGAGAGTGCGGATGACTCTGCAGCACCGAATGAGAGAACTCAAGGTCCTCCTCAGCCAGGGTATCAAATTTGTAGAATTTAGCAACCGTGTTTGCCCCTGACCAAGTAGCAGCTCGGCAAAGTTGTAAAGCCGAGACCCCTCGGGCAGCCGCCCAAGATGAGCCCACCTTCCTCGTGGAATGGGCTTTCACTGATTTAGGATGCGGCAAACCAGCCGCAGAATGCGCCAGCTGAATTGTGCTACAAATCCAGCGAGCAATAGTCTGCTTAGAAGCAGGAGCACCTATTTTGTTGGGTGCATACAGGATAAAAAGCGAGTCAGTTTTCCTGACTCCAGCCGTCCTGGAAACATACATTTTCAAGGCCCTGACTACGTCCAGTAACTTGGAATCCTCCAAGTCCTTAGTAGCCGCAGGCACTACAATAGGTTGGTTCAAGTGAAAAGCTGATACCACCTTAGGGAGAAACTGGGGACGAGTCCTCAATTCTGCCCTATCCATATGGAAAATCAGATAAGGGCTTTTACACGACAAAGCCGCCAATTCTGACACACGCCTGGCCGAAGCCAAGGCCAATAACATGACCACTTTCCACGTGAGATATTTGAGATCCACGGTTTTAAGTGGTTCAAACCAATGTGATTTTAGGAAACTCAACACCACATTGAGATCCCAAGGTGCCACAGGAGGCACAAAAGGGGCTGAATATGAAGCACTCCCTTTACAAAAGTCTGAACTTCAGGCAGTGAAGCCAGTTCTTTCTGGAAGAAAATCGACAGAGCCGAAATCTGGACCTTAATGGAACCCAATTTTAGGCCCATAGTCACTCCTGACTGTAGGAAGTGCAGAAAACGACCCAGCTGAAATTCCTCTGTGGGGGCCTTCCTGGCCTCACACCACGCAACATATTTTCGCCAAATGCGGTGATAATGGTTTGCGGTTACTTCTTTCCTGGCTTTTATCAGCGTAGGAATGATTTCCTCCGGAATGCCCTTTTCCTTTAGGATCCGGAATTCAACCGCCATGCCGTCAAACGCAGCCGCGGTAAGTCTTGGAACAGACAGGGCCCCTGCTGTAGCAGATCCTGTCTGAGCGGTAGAGGCCATGGGTCCTCTGATAACATTTCTTGAAGTTCCGGGTACCAAGCTCTTCTTGGCCAATCCGGAACCACGAGTATCGTTCTTACTCCTCGCCTTCTTATTATTCTCAGTACCTTTGGTATGAGGGGCAGAGGAGGGAACACATAAACCGACTAGGTACACCCACGGTATCACTAGCGCGTCCACAGCTATCGCCTGAGGGTCCCTTGACCTGGCGCAATATCTCTTTAGCTTTTTGTTGACGCGGGACGCCATCATGTCCACCTGTGGCCTTTCCCAACGGTTTACCAACAGTAGGAAGACTTCTGGATGAAGTCCCCACTCTCCCGGGTGTAGGTCGTGTCTGCTGAGGAAGTCTGCTTCCCAGTTGTCCACTCCCGGAATGAACACTGCCGACAGTGCTATTATGTGATTTTCCGCCCATCGGAGAATCCTTGCGGCTTCTGCCATCGCCATCCTGCTTCTTGTGCCGCCCTGTCGGTTTACATGGGCGACTGCCGTGATGTTGTCTGACTGGATCAGTACCGGCTGGTTTTGAAGCAGGGGTTTTGCCTGACTTAGGGCATTGTAAATGGCCCTTAGTTCCAGAATATTTATGTGCAGGAAAGTCTCCTGACTTGACCATAGTCCTTGGAAGTTTCTTCCCTGTGTGACTGCTCCCCAGCCTCGAAGGCTGGCATCCGTGGTCACCAGGACCCAGTCCTGTATGCCGAATCTGCGGCCCTCTAGAAGATGAGCACTCTGCAGCCACCACAGTAGAGACACCCTGGTCCTTGGAGACAGGGTTATCAGTTGATGCATCTGAAGATGCGATCCCGACCACTTGTCCAAGAGGTCCCACTGGAAGGTCCTTGCATGGAACCTGCCGAATGGAATTGCTTCGTATGAAGCCACCATTTTTCCCAGGACTCGTGTGCAGTGATGCACCGATACCCGTTTTGGTTTTAGGAGGTCTCTGACTAGAGATGACAGCTCCTTGGCTTTCTCCTGCGGGAGAAACACTTTTTTCTGTTCTGTGTCCAGAATCATCCCCAGGAACAGTAAGCGTGTGGAAGGAACCAGTTGTGACTTTGGGATGTTTAGAATCCAGCCATGCTGTTGTAGCACTTCCCGAGATAGTGCTACTCCGACCAGTAACTGCTCCCTGGACCTCGCCTTTATTAGGAGATCGTCCAAGTACGGGATAATTAAAACTCCCTTTTTTCGAAGGAGTATCATCATTTCTGCCATTACCTTGGTAAACACCCTCGGTACCGTGGACAGTCCAAACGGTAGTGTCTGGAATTGGTAATGACAATCCTGTACCACAAATCTGAGGTACTCCTGGTGAGGAAGGTAAATTGGGACATGCAGGTAAGCATCCTTGATGTCCAGGGATACCATGTAATCCCCCTCCTCCAGGCTTGCAAAAACCGCCCTGAGCGATTCCATCTTGAACTTGAATTTTTTTATGTATGTGTTCAAGGACTTCAAATTTAAAATGGGTCTCACCGAACCGTCCGGTTTCGGTACCACAAACAGTGTGGAATAGTAACCCCGTCCTTGTTGAAGTAGGGGCACCTTGACTATCACCTGCTGGGAATACAGCTTGTGAATTGCCTCTAGCACAGCCTCCCTGCCTGAGGGAGTTGTCGGCAAGGCAGATTTGAGGAAACGGCGGGGGGGAGACGCCTCGAATTCCAGCTTGTACCCCTGAGATACTACTTGAAGGATCCAGGGATCCACCTGTGAGCGAGCCCACCGATCGCTGAAATTTTGAGGCGGCCCCCCACCGTACCTGGCTACGCCTGTGGAGCCCCCGCATCATGCGGTGGACTCAGAGGAAGCGGGGGAAGAATTTTGATTCTGGGAACTGGCTGACTGGTGCAGCTTTTTCCCTCTTCCCTCGTCTCTGTGCAGAAAGGAAGCGCCTTTCTGAAGCCGAAAGGACTGTACCTGATAATACAGTGCTTTCTTAGGCTGTGAGGAAACCTGAGGTAAAAATTTTTCTTCCCAGCTGTTGCTGTGGATACGAGGTCCCAGAGACCATCCCCAAACAATTCCTCACCCTTATAAGGCTCTATGTGCCTTTTAAAGTCAGCATCACCTGTCCAGTGTTGGGTCTCTAATACCCTCCTGACAAAATGGACATTGCATTAATTCTGGATGCCAGCCGGCAAAATATCCCTCTGTGCATCCCTCATATATAAGATGACGTCTTATGTTCGCAAAATAGTATCCCTGTTTGACAGGGTTACAGACCACGCTGCAGCAGCACTATCTGCATGTCTCAGTCTAGTACCTGAGTGTGTAAATACAGACTTCAGGATAGCCTCCTGCTTTTTATCAGCAGGTACCTTCAAAGTGGCCGTATCCTAAGACGGCAGTGCCACCTTTTTTGACAAACGTGTGAGCGCCTTATCCACCCTAGGGGATATCTCCCAGCGTAACTTATCCTCTGGCGGGAAAAGGTACGCCATCAGTAACTTTTTAGAAATTATCAGTTTCTTATCGGGGGAACCCACGCTTTTTCACACTTCATTCACTCATTGGATGGGGGAACAAAACACTGCCTGCTTTTTCTCCCCAAACATAAAACCCTTTTTTAGTGGTACTTGGGTTAATGTCAGAAATGTGTAACACATTTTTTATTGCCGGGATCATGTAACGGATGTTCCTAGTGGATTGTGTATATGTCTCCACCTCGTCGACACTGGAGTCAGACTCCGTGTCGACATCTGTGTCTGCCATCTGAGGGAGCGGGCGTTTTTGAGCCCCTGATGGCCTTTGAGACGCCTGGGCAGGCGCGGGCTGAGAAGCCGGCTGTCCCATAGCTGTTACGTCATCCAGCCTTTTATGTAAGGAGTTGACACTGTCGGTTAATACCTTCCACCTATCCATCCACTCTGGTGTCGGCCCACAGGGGGCGACATCCCATTTATCGGCAACTGCTCCACCTCCACATAAGCCTCCTCATCAAACATGTCGACACAGCCGTACCGACACACCGCACACACACAGGGAATGCTCTGACTGAGGACAGGACCCCACACAGCCCTTTGGGGAGACAGAGAGAGAGTATGCCAGCACACACCAGAGCGCTATATAATGTAGGCAGTGGCGGAACAAGCAAGCGGTGGGCCCAGGTGCAACAAAATGCTTTGGGCCCCCCATCCAAGTACACCCCATGGGCAGTGCGCGCAAAAATACATAGTGGCGTGGCTTCGTGGGGAAGGGGTGTGTCCACAAAATAATACCAATTCATAAAACGGTGCACAGTAGTCTCCATTCTTCAAATTACGCCGCACAGTAGCACCACTACACCAGGTAGAGACCCTTTTACTCCTTACAGCGAACAGATTCCCCTTTTTACACATAACGGCAGACAGCGTGCACTTTTTACACATAACGGCAGACAGCGTGCCCTCGTTACACATAGCGGCAGACAGCATACACTTTTTACACAATGGCAGACAGCGTGCCCTCGTTACACATAGCGGCAGACAGCGTGCCCTCGTTACACATAGCGGCAGACAGCGTGCACTTTTTACACATTACGGCAGGCAGCGTCCCCATTTTACACATTACGGCAGACAGCGTCCCCATTTTACACATTACGGCAGACACCATACACTTTTACACATAACGGCAGATAGCGTGCCCTTTTTACACATTACGGCAGGCAGATTCTACCTTTTTACACATAGCGGCAGGCAGATTCCCCATTTTTACATTGCGGCATGCAGATTCCCCATTTTTATACATAGCGGCAGGCAGTCCCCCCTTTTTACACATTGCGGCAGGCAGTCCCAACAAATAAAAAAAGAAATTACCTGCTTGTTGCCAGGGGTTTCATGCACTTGGTTCCATGCACAGTGCCAGGATGTCATGCTCGTTGCCAGGGGTTTCATGCACTGGGTGTCATGCTCGTTGCTAGTGGGTAGTGCTTGTTGCTAGGGCCGTGCTCCCAGTGCCACATATGCTCCCAGTGCCAGATATTCCCCCACAGTGCCAGGTATATGCACCCAGTGCCAGATATTCTCCCACAGTGCCAGATATTCCCCCCCAGTGCCAGGTATATGCCCCCAGTGCCAGGTACATGCCCCCCCAGTGCCAGTTATATGCCCTAGTGCCAGGTATATGCCCCCAGTGCCAGATATTCCCCCCCAGTGCCTGCTTCCCCCCCAGTGCCAGGTATATGCCCCCAGTGCCGGGTATATGCCCCCCCAGTGCCAGATATTCTCCCACAGTGCCAGATATTCCCCCCCAGTGCCAGGTATATGCCCCCAGTGCCAGATATTCCCCCCCAGTGCCAGGTATATGCCCCCAGTGCCAGATATTCTCCCACAGTGCCAGATATTCCCCCCCAGTGCCAGGTATATGCCCCCAGTGCCAGGTACATGCCCTCAGTGCCGGGTATATGCCCCCCCAGTGAAAGGTATATGTCCCCAGTGCCAGATCTGTCCCCCCAGTGCCAGGTATATGTCCCCAGTGCCAGATCTGTCCCCCCAGTGCCAGGTATATGTCCCCAGTGCCAGATCTGTCCCCCCAGTGCCAGGTATATGTCCCCAGTGCCAGATCTGTCCCCCCAGTGCCAGGTATATGTCCCCAGTGCCAGATCTGTCCCCCCAGTGCCTGCTCCCCCGGTCCCCCCTCCCCCCCCTATGTGTTGGAGGGACACGAGCGCATCGCGCGTCTCTACTGTGTCCCTCCTGGCTCTCCCCCGCTTGTCTAATGAAGCATGTGCCGTTCGTGAGCCAATCAGAGCTCACGAACGGCACATGCTTCCTTAGAGCGGCCGGGGGAGAGCCAGGAGGGACACAGAGAGACGCGCGATGCGCTCGTGTCCCTCCAACACATAGGGGGGGGGGGGGGCCGGGGGAGCAGCAAGGAGGGAGAGGAGAACGCAGATTGACATGCGGACTCTCGTCCGCATGTCAATCTGTTCTAAATGCCGGCCGGCGGCTGTGGGCCCCTGAGTGCGGCGGGGCCCCAGTGCAATGCACTGCCTGCCCCGCCAGTAGTTCCGCCCCTGAATGTAGGGATAGACACTATCACTGAGTGAATTTTCCCCAATAGCTGCTTGTATAAACAATATTGCGCCTAAATTTAGTGCCCCCCCTCTCTTTTTAACCCTTTGAGCCTGAAAACTACAGGGGAGAGTCTGGGGAGCTGTCTTCCAGCTGCACTGTGAAGAGAAAATGGCGCCCAGTGTGCTGAGGGAGATAGCTCCGCCCCTTTTTCGCGGACTTTTCTCCCGCTTTTTTATGGATTCTGGCAGGGGTAATTATCACATATATAGCCTCTGGGGCTATATATTGTGATTATTTTGCCAGCCAAGGTGTTTTTATTGCTGCTCAGGGCGCCCCCCCCCCAGCGCCCTGCACCCTCAGTGACCGGAGTATGAAGTGTGTATGAGGAGCAATGGCGCACAGCTGCAGTGCTGTGCGCTACCTTGGTGAAGACTGAAGTCTTCTGCCGCCGATTTTCTGGACCATCTTCTTGCTTCTGGCTCTGTAAGGGGGCCGGCGGCGCGGCTCCGGGACCGAACATCAATGGCCGGTTCCATGCGGTCGATCCCTCTAGAGCTAATGGTGTCCAGTAGCCTAAGAAGCCCAAGCTACCACCAGTTAGGTAGGTTCGCTTCTTCTCCCCTTAGTCCCTCGTTGCAGTGAGCCTGTTGCCAGCAGGTCTCACTGTAAAATAAAAAACCTAACATATACTTTCTTTCTAGGAGCTCAGGAGAGCCCCTAGTGTGCATCCAGCTCGGCCGGGCACAGGATTCTAACTGAAGTCTGGAGGAGGGTCATAGTGGGAGGAGCCAGTGCACACCAGGTAGTACCAAATCTTTCTTTTAGTGTGCCCAGTCTCCTGCGGAGCCGTCTATTCCCCATGGTCCTTACGGAGTCCCCAGCATCCACTAGGACGTTAGAGAAATGCACTTACTATATCTGTCTGAATAATCATCTCCTATCCTCTGGGAATAGGAAGTGGCATGCTAATGGCCCTGTCCTAGCAGAGAGGTGTGAATGACAATACCTTTTGATGTGTAAGTTCCTTAGAGAAAGATGTTACTCACGGGGGATCTCCTTATCCCATAGATAAAGTCTATGGGCTTGGAACCTGTTTGTTTCATGTAGCTGATTAAATTGATATATGAATCCTGAATGGTAGATGCGGGAAGGAAGGATATTTGTTTGGTAAATCAAATACAAACCATATTTGAAGCTATGTGTTAAATGTATCAATGGCGAAGTGTAACCTCCCAGGTGGTAGGAATTGGAGTTTAAACTGATAACAAACGTTTGTATTTTGTAAGATTTCCTGATTGGATGGAAATTACTCAGGGGGGACATGACCCCCTGTGGTACTGTGTGGAAAATTGACATAAAAAGGAGGACTGCGTGCCTCCAGGGTGTATTATACCAACTACTTTCTGCTGGAACATCTTGCTGTATGCTGTTTCCCCTAGCAATAGGGAAGAGTTCTCTTTAGAACTATTTGTTGGCATTAAAACATCATCTGCCTCAAGAAGATTGCGTCATCTTGTGACCTGCAGGCCTATGCAAAACCTAGCCCCGTTCACCGGCTGTCTAGGGTGAAACAGCGTCTCCAAGTTCCGCCTTCCGCCAGCTACCGGTAGAGGACTAGTGGGGATTCGTCAATACCACACAGGTGTGGTAACGCAGTGTGTCGGCACATACAGAGCAGAACCGTGGTTCCAAACGCCACGGCAGCTTAGGAGTTTGGTGGTGGCAGCATAAACCCACCCACAGCGCAGTGAGTGGAGTCAGTAACAGGCGGTTACTGACGCTAAGTGGGAATCCCCTATGTGGTCAGGTCCCGTGTGACCTGAACATCCAATCTGTGTACTGGGGACGGGACGCGAAAGCGGTGACTGCTTTTCGTACGAGACCGTCCGGTCACACTAACATAAGTCTTTTTAGAGAAACTCAGTAGAGCTCCTCAGTGTGCATCCAGTCGACCTGAGCACATTTCTAAAACTGAGGTCTGGAGGAGGGGCATAGAGGGAGGAGCCAGTTCACACCCAATGAAAAGTCTTTAGAGTGCCCATGTCTCGTGCGGATCCCGTCTATACCCCATGGTCTTGATGTCGTCCCCAACATCCTCTAGGATTTATGAGAAATAATAAAACTAAAGAAGCTCTAGGAGCTCCCCTAGCTGTGACCGGATCCTCCGGGCACATTTTCTAAACTGAGTCTGATAGGAGGGGCATAGAGGGAGGAGCCAGCCCACACTCTCAAACTCATAAAGTGCCAGTGGCTCTTAGTGGACCCCTCTATAACCCATAGTACTAATGTGGACCCCAGCATCCTCTAGGACGTAAGAGAAAAATGGTAGATTGTTTTGCCATTGATGGCGGAGATCCAATGTTTCACCACCATCGATGGTACAGATCCCCTTGATGTTTTTTTCCTACTTGTTGCCAGGACACTGAGCCTAGCTCTGTCGCTGAATCCCACCCCAACCTCTGAATGGCCCACAGCTCAGTGAGTCAGAGCAGAAATCACCACCGATGATTCCCCTGTCAATGGTTTTATACCATCAAGGATAACCAATAGTGCCACTGAAAGTAAACCCATCAATGGCCATCCCTCAGGTGTCCCCTCATCCCACCAGCCCCTCCCTCACATCTCCCCCCTCATCCCACCAGCCCCTCCCTCACATGTACCCCCTCATCCCACCAGCCCCTCCCTCATACCACCAGCCCCTCCCTCACATCTCCCCCCTCATCCCACCAGCCCCTCCCTCACATGTACCCCCTCATCCCACCAGCCCCTCCCCCACATCTCTCCCCTCATCCCACCAGCCCCTCCCTCACATGTACCCCCTCATCCCACCAGCACCTCCCCCACATCTCTCCCCTCATCCCACCAGCCCCTCCCTCATACCACCAGCCCCTCCCTCACATGTCCCCCTCATACCACCAGCTTCTCCATCACATGTCCCCTCTCATCCCACCAGCCCCTCCCTCACGTCCCCCTCATCCCACTAGCCCCTCCCTCACATCCCCCCTCATTCCACCAGCTCCTCATTCACATGTCCCCCCTCATACCACCAGCACAGACCTCACATGTCCCTCCTCATACCACCAGCCACAACCTCACACGTCCCCCCTCATCTCACCAGCACCTACCTCACGTCCCCCCTCATACCTCAAGCCCCTCCCTCACATGTCCCCCCTCTTACCACCAGCCCCTCCCTCACATGTCCCCCCTCATACCTCCAGCCCCTACCTCACATGTCCCCCTCAGACCACCAGCCCCTCCCTCACATGCCCCCCTTCTTACCACCAGCCCCTCACTAACGTGTTCCCCTCATCCCACCAGCCCCTCCCTCACATGTCCCCCTCATCCCACCAGCCCCTCCCTCACATGTCCCCCCTCATACCACCAGCCCCTCCCTCACATGTCCCCCTCATCCCACCAGCCCCTCCTCACATGTCCCCCCTCATACCACCAGCCCCTCCCTCACATGTCCCCCCTCATACCACCAGCCCCTCCCTCACATGTCCCCCCTCATACCACCAGCCCCTCCCTCACACGTCCCCCCTTATACCACCAGCCCCTCCCTCACATGTCCCCCCTCTTACCACCAGCCCCTCCCTCACATGTCCCCCCTCATACCTCCAGCCCCTACCTCACATGTCCCCCCTCATACCTCCAGCCCCTACCTCACATGTCCCCCCTCTTACCACCAGCCCCTCCCTCACATGTCCCCCCTCATACCTCCAGCCCCTACCTCACATGTCCCCCTCATCCCACCAGCCCCTCCCTCACATGTCCCCCCTCATGCCACCAGCCCCTTCCCACCCCCCCTCACATGTCCACCCCCCCTCAATCCCCCAGATATTACGCAAAATACACAGCCAGGTCACCTGACGTGTGAGGTAATGGTGACGTGTAATCTCCCATCATACAGCGAGCAGAGAAGGACGCATGCGCAGTACCCGCTCCCTGGACACATTTCCGCGCATGCGCCCACCATTCCTTTACGGCAGCCTGAGCGCAGCGGCCGCAATGCCCTCTGGGAGGTGTAGTCCCGTGCCCCGGTAATGGGCGTGGTCTACCCGCGTCTTCTGAACTACGGCTCCCAGCAGGCAGCGCGGCGGCCGGAGCGGCGGGAGGGGATAGTGACGGAGATCGGTGTCTGGCCCCCGGAGGGGCCCCAGGAGCCGGACATGCTGGAGGCTGCCATGGGGGAGGACAGCGCCGAAGGTAGGAGGCCGGGAGAGGGAAAGGGAGAACGGGAGAGGGAAAGGGAGGCCGGGAGAGGGAAAGGGAGAACGGGAGGCTGGGAGAGGGTGTGGAGATCGGGAGCTAGATGGTGAGGCTGCCGGGGCCTCTGTGTGTGTGTGAGAGAGATGGGGAGGCTGCCGGGGCCTCTGTGTGAGATGGGGAGGCTGCCGGGGCCTCTGTGTGTGTGAGAGATGGGGAGGCTGCCGGGGCCTCTGTGTGTGAGAGAGATGGTGAGGCTGCCGGGGCCTCTGTGTGTGTGTGTGTGTGTGTGTGTGTGTGTGTGAGAGATGGGGAGGCTGCTGTGGCCTTTGTGTGTGTGAGAGAGATGTGGAGGCTGCCGGGGCCTCTGTGTGTGTGTGTGTGTGTGAGATGGGGAGGCTGCCGGGGCCTCTGTGTGTGTGAGAGAGAGATGGGGAGGCTGCCGGGGCCTCTGTGTGTGTGTGTGAGAGAGATGGGGAGGCTGCCGGGGCCTCTGTGTGTGTGAGAGATGGGGAGGCTGCCGGGGCCTCTGTGTGTGTGTGAGATGGGGAGGCTGCCGGGGCCTCTGTGTGTGTGTGTGTGAGAGAGATGGGGAGGCTGCCGGGGCCTCTGTGTGTGTGAGAGAGATGGGGAGGCTGCCGGGGCCTCTGTGTGTGTGAGAGAGATGGGGAGGCTGCCGGGGCCTCTGTGTGTGTGTGAGATGGGGAGGCTGCCGGGGCCTCTGTGAGAGAGAGAGATGGGGAGGCTGCCGGGGCCTCTGTGTGTGAGAGAGAGAGATGGGGAGGCTGCCGGGGCCTCTGTGTGTGAGAGAGAGAGATGGGGAGGCTGCCGGGGCCTCTGTGTGTGAGAGAGAGAGATGGGGAGGCTGCCGGGGCCTCTGTGTGTGTGAGAGAGATGGGGAGGCTGCCGGGGCCTCTGTGTGTGTGTGTGAGAGAGAGATGGGGAGGCTGCCGGGGCCTCTGTGTGTGTGTGAGAGATGGGGAGGCTGCCGGGGCCTCTGTGTGTGTGTGAGAGAGATGGGGAGGCTGCCGGGGCCTCTGTGTGTGTGAGATGGGGAGGCTGCCGGGGCCTCTGTGTGTGTGTGTGTGAGAGATGTGGAGGCTGCCGGGGCCTCTGTGTGTGTGTGTGTGTGTGAGAGAGATGGGGAGGCTGCCGGGGCCTCTGTGTGTGTGAGAGATGGGGAGGCTGCCGGGGCCTCTGTGTGTGTGTGTGAGATGGGGAGGCTGCCGGGGCCTCTGTGTGTGTGAGAGAGACGGGGAGGCTGCCGGGGCCTCTGTGAGAGAGAGAGATGGGGAGGCTGCCGGGGCCTCTGTGTGTGAGAGAGAGAGATGGGGAGGCTGCCGGGGCCTCTGTGTGTGTGAGAGAGATGGGGAGGCTGCCGGGGCCTCTGTGTGTGTGTGTGTGAGAGAGAGATGGGGAGGCTGCCGGGGCCTCTGTGTGTGTGAGAGAGATGGGGAGGCTGCCGGGGCCTCTGTGTGTGAGAGAGAGAGATGGGGAGGCTGCCGGGGCCTCTGTGTGTGAGAGAGAGAGATGGGGAGGCTGCCGGGGCCTCTGTGTGTGTGTGTGAGATGGGGAGGCTGCCGGGGCCTCTGTGAGAGAGAGATGGGGAGGCTGCCGGGGCCTCTGTGTGTGAGAGAGAGAGATGGGGAGGCTGCCGGGGCCTCTGTGTGTGAGAGAGAGAGATGGGGAGGCTGCCGGGGCCTCTGTGTGTGTGAGAGAGATGGGGAGGCTGCCGGGGCCTCTGTGTGTGAGAGAGATGGGGAGGCTGCCGGGGCCTCTGTGTGTGAGAGAGAGAGATGGGGAGGCTGCCGGGGCCTCTGTGTGTGAGAGAGAGAGATGGGGAGGCTGCCGGGGCCTCTGTGTGTGAGAGAGAGAGATGGGGAGGCTGCCGGGGCCTCTGTGTGTGTGTGTGAGAGAGATGGGGAGGCTGCCGGGGCCTCTGTGTGTGTGTGAGAGAGAGATGGGGAGGCTGCCGGGGCCTCTGTGTGTGAGAGAGAGATGGGGAGGCTGCCGGGGCCTCTGTGTGTGTGTGAGAGAGAGATGGGGAGGCTGCCGGGGCCTCTGTGTGTGTGTGAGAGAGATGGGGAGGCTGCCGGGGCCTCTGTGTGTGTGAGAGATGGTGAGGCTGCCGGGGCCTGTGTGTGTGTGAGAGAGAGAGATGGGGAGGCTGCCGGGGCCTCTGTGTGTGTGAGAGAGAGAGATGGGGAGGCTGCCGGGGCCTCTGTGTGTGTGAGAGAGAGAGATGGGGAGGCTGCCGGGGCCTCTGTGTGTGTGTGAGAGAGAGATGGGGAGGCTGCCGGGGCCTCTGTGTGTGTGTGAGAGAGATGGGGAGGCTGCCGGGGCCTCTGTGTGTGAGAGAGATGGGGAGGCTGCCGGGGCCTCTGTGTGTGAGAGAGATGGGGAGGCTGCCGGGGCCTCTGTGTGTGTGTGAGAGAGATGGGGAGGCTGCCGGGGGCCTCTGTGTGTGTGAGAGAGATGGGAAGGCTGCCGGGCCTCTGTGTGTGTGTGAGAGATGGTGAGGCTGCCGGGGCCTCTGTGTGTGTGAGAGAGATGGGGAGGCTGCCGGGGCCTCTGTGTGTGTGTGAGAGAGATGGGGAGGCTGCCGGGGCCTCTGTGTGTGTGTGAGAGATGTGGAGGTTGCTGGGGCCTCTGTGTGTGTGTGTGTGAGAGAGATGGTGAGGCTGCTGGGGCCTCTGTGTGTGTGTGAGAGAGATGGGGAGGCTGCCGGGGCCTCTGTGTGTGTGAGAGAGATGGGGAGGCTGCCGGGGCCTCTGTGTGTGTGTGAGAGAGATGGGGAGGCTGCCCGGGCCTCTGTGTGTGAGAGAGAGATGGGGAGGCTGCCGGGGCCTCTGTGTGTGTGAGAGAGATGGGGAGGCTGCCGGGGCCTCTGTGTGTGTGTGTGAGAGAGATGGGGAGGCTGCCGGGGCCTCTGTGTGTGAGACAGATGGGGAGGCTGCCGGGGCCTCTGTGTGTGAGAGAGATGGGGAGGCTGCCGGGGCCTCTGTGTGTGTGAGAGAGATGGGGAGGCTGCCGGGGCCTCTGTGTGTGTGAGAGAGATGGAGAGGCTGCCGGGGCCTCTGTGTGTGTGAGAGAGATGGGGAGGCTGCCGGGGCCTCTGTGTGTGTGTGAGAGAGATGGGGAGGCTGCCGGGGCCTCTGTGTGTATATGAGAGATGGGGAGGCTGCCGGGGCCTCTGTGTGTGTGTGTGAGAGAGATGGGGAGGCTGCCGGGGCCTCTGTGTGTGTGTGTGTGTGAGAGAGATGGGGAGGCTGCCGGGGCCTCTGTGTGTGTGTGTGTGTGTGTGTGAGAGAGATGGGGAGGCTGCCGGGGCCTCTGTGTGTGTGTGAGAGAGATGGTGAGGCTGCCGGGGCCTCTGTGTGTGTGAGAGAGATGGTGAGGCTGCCGGGGCCTCTGTGTGTGTGTGTGTGTGTGAGAGATGGGGAGGTTGCCGGGACCTCTGTGTGTGTGTGTGTGAGAGAGATGGTGAGGCTGCCGGGGCCTCTGTGTGTGTGTGTGTGTGAGAGAGATGGTGAGGCTGCCGGGGCCTCTGTGTGTGTGTGAGAGAGATGGGGAGGCTGCCGGGGCCTCTGTGTGTGTGTGTGTGAGAGATGGGGAGGCTGCCGGGGCCTCTGTGTGTGTGAGAGAGATGGGGAGGCTGCCGGTGCCTCTGTGTGTGTGTGTGATAGAGAGATGGGGAGGCTGCCGGGGCCTCTGTGTGTGTGTGTGAGAGATGGGGAGGCTGCCGGGGCCTCTGTGTGTGTGAGAGAGATGGGGAGGCTGCCGGGGCCTCTGTGTGTGTGTGTGAGAGAGATGGTGAGGCTGCCGGGGCCTCTGTGTGTGTGTGAGAGAGATGGGGAGGCTGCCGGGGCCTCTGTGTGTGTGTGTGTGAGAGATGGGGAGGCTGCCGGGGCCTCTGTGTGTGTGAGAGAGATGGGGAGGCTGCCGGTGCCTCTGTGTGTGTGTGTGAGAGATGGGGAGGCTGCCGGGGCCTCTGTGTGTGTGAGAGAGATGGGGAGGCTGCCGGGGCCTCTGTGTGTGTGTGTGAGAGAGATGGTGAGGCTGCCGGGGCCTCTGTGTGTGTGTGAGAGATGGGGAGGTTGCCGGGGCCTGTGTGTGTGAGAGAGATGGTGAGGCTGCCGGGGCCTCTGTGTGTGAGAGAGATGGTGAGGCTGCCGGGGCCTCTGTGTGTGTGTGAGAGAGATGGGGAGGCTGCCGGGGCCTGTGTGTGTGTGTGTGAGAGAGATGGTGAGGCTGCCGGGGCCTCTGTGTGTGTGTGAGAGATGGGGAGGTTGCCGGGGCCTCTGTGTGTGTGTGAGATGGGGAGGCTGCCGGGGCCTCTGTGTGTGTGTGAGAGAGATAGGGAGGCTGCCGGGGCCTCTGTGTGTGTGAGAGAGATGGTGAGGTTGCCGGGGCCTCTGTGTGTGTGAGAGAGATTGTGAGGCTGCCGGGGCTTCTGTGTGTGTGAGAGAGATGGTGAGGCTGCCGGGGCCTCTGTGTGTGTGAGAGAGATGGTGAGGCTGCCGGGGCCTCTGTGTGTGTGTGAGAGAGATGATGAGGCTGCCGGGGCCTCTGTGTGTGTGAGAGAGATGGTGAGGCTGCCGGGGCCTGTGTGAGAGATGGGGAGGTTGCCGGGGCCTCTGTGTGTGTGTGTGTGTGTGTGTGTGTGTGTGTGTGTGTGTGTGTGTGTGTGTGTGTGAGAGAGATGGTGAGGCTGCCGGGGCCTCTGTGTGTGTGAGAGAGATGGTGAGGCTGCCGGGGCCTCTGTGTGTGAGAGATGGGGAGGCTGCCGGGGCCTGTGTGTGTGTGAGAGAGATGGGGAGGCTGCCGGGGCCTGTGTGTGTGTGTGTGAGAGATGGGGAGGCTGCTGACGCCTGTGTGTGTGTGTGTGTGTGTGAGATGGGGAGGCTGCCGGGGCCTCTGTGTGTGAGAGAGATGGTGAGGCTGCCGGGGCCTCTGTGTGTGTGTGAGAGAGATAGGGAGGCTGCCGGGGCCTCTGTGTGTGTGAGAGAGATGGTGAGGTTGCCGGGGCCTCTGTGTGTGTGAGAGAGATTGTGAGGCTGCCGGGGCTTCTGTGTGTGTGAGAGAGATGGTGAGGCTGCCGGGGCCTCTGTGTGTGTGAGAGAGATGGTGAGGCTGCCGGGGCCTCTGTGTGTGTGTGAGAGAGATGATGAGGCTGCCGGGGCCTCTGTGTGTGTGAGAGAGATGGTGAGGCTGCCGGGGCCTGTGTGAGAGATGGGGAGGCTGCCGGGGCCTCTGTGTGTGTGTGTGTGTGTGTGTGTGTGTGTGAGAGAGATGGTGAGGCTGCCGGGGCCTCTGTGTGTGTGAGAGAGATGGTGAGGCTGCCGGGGCCTCTGTGTGTGAGAGATGGGGAGGCTGCCGGTGCCTGTGTGTGTGTGAGAGAGATGGGGAGGCTGCCGGGGCCTGTGTGTGTGTGTGAGAGATGGGGAGGCTGCTGACGCCTGTGTGTGTGTGTGTGTGTGTGTGAGATGGGGAGGCTGCCGGGGCCTCTGTGTGTGAGAGAGATGGTGAGGCTGCCGGGGCCTCTGTGTGTGTGTGTGTGTGTGTGTGTGAGAGATGGGGAGGCTGCTGTGGCCTTTGTGTGTGTGAGAGAGATGTGGAGGCTGCCGGGGCCTCTGTGTGTGTGTGTGTGTGAGAGATGGGGAGGCTGCTGGGGCCTCTGTGTGTGTGTGAGAGAGATGGGGAGGCTGCCGGGGCCTCTGTGTGAGAGAGATGGGGAGACTGCCGTGGCCTCTGTGTGTGAGAGAGATGGGGAGGCTGCTGTGGCCTTTGTGTGTGTGAGAGATGGGGAGGTTGCCGGGGCCTCTGTGTGTGTGAGAGAGATGGGGAGGCTGCCGGGGCCTCTGTGTGTGAGAGAGATGGGGAGGCTGCTGTGTCCTTTGTGTGTGTGAGAGAGATGTGGAGGCTGCCGGGGCCTCTGTGATGGGGGTTGTGTAGGTGGGGTTGTATAGTGTTGCCCCCTCTCGTTGTGGTGATACATGGTGGGGGCAATATGTTGATGCCACAAGGTTAATGTGTAATTATTCTCTTTCAGATCCATCTCTGAGTCTGAAGTCCGTGCCTCAGGTAAGGGTGCTGTGGGGTACGTGTATGTGGGCTGTGAGAGGGGGGATTCTGTCCGTGCCTCAGGTGAGTGTGCTGTGGGGTACACGTATGGAGGCTGTGGAAGGGAATTCTGTCCGTGCCTCAGGTGGGGGTGCTGTGGGATACACGTGTGTGTGGGCTGTAGGAGGGGGATTCTGCTGTGCCTCGGGTGAGGGTGCTGTGGGATACACGTGTATGTGGGCTGTGGAAGGGGATTCTTTCCGTGCCTCAGGTGGGGGAGCTGTGGGATACACGTGTGTGTGGGCTGTAGGAGGGGGATTCTGCTGTGCCTCAGGTGAGGGTGCTGTGGGATACACGTGCATGTGGGCTGTGGAAGGGGGTTTTGTCCGTGCCTCAGGTGGGGGAGCTGTGGGGTACACGTGTATGTGGGCTGTGGAAGGGGATTCTGTCCGTGCTTTAGGTGGGGGTGCTGTGGGATACACGTGTGTGTGTGGGCTGTGGAGGGGTATTCTGCTGTGCCTCAGGTGAGGGTGCTGTGGGGTGCACGTATGTGGGCTGTGGAAGGGGATTCTGTCCATGCCTCAGGTGAGGGTGCTGTGGGGTACACGTGTATGTGGGCTGTAGGAGGGGGATTCTGTCCGTGCCTCAGGTGGGGGTGCTGTGGGGTACACGTATGTGGGCTGTGGAAGGGGATTCTGTCCATGCCTCAGGTGAGGGTGCTGTGGGGTACACGTATGTGGCCGGAGAGACCCCCAGCCACGTGGACAATGGCCGCCGCGGCACTGAAGGGGTTAACTACTAGTGCCCGGCGCCATTATAAGGACAATGACCGCTTGGCGCCAGGTTTAAAATATTGTGGGAGCTAGGCGCCGTGTTTTATAAATGTAAAAAAATGTATTTTAACAATGTGCCGCGGTCCCGGACCTCTCCGTCGACCACGGCAGTGAGGGCAGCCCCCGGCGCGTTGAGCTGAGTGTGCGCGCCGGGGGAGAGGGAAACCGCTGCAGCCGGGAGATCAGCTCCCGCTGCAGCCATCGGGTGTGCGCTGCCGGAGTCCGGGAGCTCTGCTCCCGGCAGCGGTGAGCACAGCCCCCGGCGCACTGAGCTGTGTGTGGGCCGGGGGAGAAGGGTGAGCCGCTCTGCTCCCGGCGCCTCAGCCCATCGGAGGTGGTCAGCCGCGACGAACGTCCCAGGCTGCTGGGCGGAAAGGGGGGGTGCACCGCAGCCCGGCTCCCCGCCGGACGCTGCGGCGAGGGCACCAGATTTCAGCGCCGCATACAGGGGACCGGGCTAGCCGTCCCCCTGCGCGGCGAGGCCACCAGAGTGCGCCGCTCATGGGGGACCGGGCTAGCCGTCTCCCTAGCGGCGGGGGGATGAGTAGGTTGGTGAGTGCTGGGGTCCGGGAGCTATGCTCCTGGCACCTCAGCGCTGCAAAGGACCCAGAGCCACGGCGGCCGGGACAAGTATCCCGGGCCGCCGGGCTTCGGATCAGGGGGGTGCGCCGCTCCGTGCGGCGAGGCTACAAAAGTGAATGCCGCTCTGGGGGGACAGGGAGCCGCCAGCTCCCTGGACCCCAGAGGCAGGCAGGCAGGCTGGAGGATGGGGGAAGCCAGCCCCATACCTCCAGCGCTGAGAGAGAGAGCCCTAGCAGCCAGGCTGCAGGGCTTAGGGGAGCCCAGCGCTGAGCGCTGGGCACAGTACTTAAAGGGGAATATACCGTTTGTTTTAAATGAAATGTATTTAAAGGTAAATGCACTTACTTGGTTGTGTGTCCCAGGAGGGGGGGAATCCATGGCTGTGCAAGCTGATGGATTCTCCCAGACCTTTTCCCCAAAAAACGGAATACTTTCCCATCCAGCCTCACACTTGAAAGGGGCATTGGGAGAGAGAGAAGAAGCTCAGCTTTGAAACAAGCGGAGTGGTTTTCTGGAGCTCCATGGAGATCACCCGTAGTGGCCTGGAAACCTGGACCGGGGAGCTAGGCTGCCCAGCTCTGGAGCCCAAATCCAGGCTGCAGGCAGTGGGCTAGGTCCCGGGCAGGTTTCTGGAAGTCCGTTTAGGAGGGAAAACTTCCCCCAGCTTGGACTGAACACTGCACCGGGGCGTATCCTGATCCTCCAGGATGGAACAGTCAAAGGAGAACGACCACTCCCCACTGTCCATAGAGAACAATGTTAGCTGTGCATGTGACCAAGGCATGCACAGCTCATGGGTAAACATTGATTGGTTGTACACCACAGGGCGGGCTTACCCGCTGTGGTAATGTGTATTGGGGTAGGATAAAAGGAGGGCAGTTGCCCCATGGAAGTTGTAGTTGTACCATCTTATTCTGCTGGAACATCTTGCTGTATGCTGTTGCCCCTAGCAATAGGGAAGAGTTCTCTTTAGAACTATTGCAAATAAATACCATTTGCCTCAAGAAGACCATGTCATCTTGTGACCTACAGGGTTATGCCAAACATAGCCCCGTCCTCCGGCTGTCCAGGGAAGCACCTAACGTCTCCAAGTTCCGCCTTCCGCCAGCTACCGGCAGAGGCCTAGCTAGTGGGGATTCGTCAACACCACACAGGTGTGGTAAGGCAGTGCGTCGGCACATACAGAGCAGAACCGTGGTTCCAAACGCCACGGCAGGTTAGGAGTTTGGTGGTGGCAGCATAAACCCGCCCACAGCGCAGTGGGTGGAGTCAGTAACAGGCAGTTACTGACGGTAAGCGGGAATCCCCTATGTGGTCAGGCCTCGTGTGACCTAACCTTCCTATCTGCGCAGGAGACGGGACGCGAAAGCGGCGAGTGCTTTCGTACGGGACCGTCCTGTCACAGAAATTGGTGGCATAGCGGTGGGAGAATCCCAGGCGGCTTTTCATCACCCGATTGGAGAAGCCGAGTTACTCAGGAGAGGAGTAACTGCAGCGCAGGAGAACGCACAAGATGGCGGAATTCAGCGGAATGTCCAAGGGCGATCTGGAGATCGTATGCCAGGGGAAGGGTGTGGATATCCCTTCCAACGCGTCCAGAAGCGTCATTAAGGCGGCGCTCATGAGCTTGGAGGAGTCCCATCGGGCGGAGGTGGAAAACACTGACGGCGTCAGCATCGCAGAGGACGGCCCACCAGTGGACCTTCGTACAGAACCGGTGAGACACACAAGCCCCACCCTCTCTCACAGCAGCAATGTTTCCCAGCAATCCCTAGCAGAGCCAGGATCCCAACGTCCCAGGGGGGGCGGCCCGGATACCCTAGCAGATCGGCTAGCGGAATTGGGGGAAAGGGCAACGGAGCAAGAACGCATGCTTGTCATCCGGATGTGGCATGCGGAGCGGGCATCACCAGCCGTGGTACCCCGGGAGCCGTTGTCAGCTGTTGTACACAGATCAGGACGCGTTCAGTTTGCCAAGTTTGCAGACAGTGATGGGGACATTGATGGACATTTGCAAGTTTTTGAAAGGACTTGTAAACTACACGATCTACCCAAGTCAGAGTGGGTGAGACACCTTGTGCCCACTCTGCATGGAGAGGCCTTGGAGGCCTATCGAGGAGTGGCCACGGAGGACTGTGGGAACTACGACGAAGTTGCGAAGGCCCTCCTCCAGCGATTCTTCATCACTCCAGAGTCTTACAGGAAGAAGTTCAGAGACTTGCCCAAGAATCCTAGCAGCACCCATGAGCAGTTCGCCACCCAGCTGCGGCAGTACGTGGTGAAGTGGGTGAAGGATTCGAAAGCCACTACATGGGACGCACTGATTGACCTGATCTGCAGGAAGCAGTTCTACCGCAGGTGCGCCCCAGAAGTGAAGGAGTGGGTGCTAGATCGGGAGCCACCCAGCTTAAAGATGGCTGCCCTGTTAGCAGACAAGTATGTGGCAATTCGGCCGCAGGGGCAGAAGCGCCCAACCAGCAGCCAGCCCCAAAAGACTGTACCACCAGGGGGACACCCCTCTTCAGCTCATCGCCCCCCAAAGCAAGCATCTTCCGACCCGAGTGCTTTTGGCCAGCAACCACCCCGCAGTGCCCCTGCCAGTAATCAGAAGACATCGGAGCCATGCCTGGACAAAAAATGCTATGGTTTGTGGGAAAATCGGACATCTGAGGATGAACTGTCCTGCATCCCAAGCACCCCAGACTCGTGCCCCAAATCCGAGTGCTGGAGCCCGGATTGCTTGCTTAACCCGTGGAGATGAGCTTCCAGAGACTGTACCCCCTCCAGTCAGTCCGATGGAGTGTGGCGAGAAGCAGGTGGACTCCGCGGAAAGAGTCACCTGTATGGCTAAGAAGCCCCCACCAAATATGTGGCGGCACCTGCAGCCGGTCCAAGTGGGGTCCCTGCAGGGCGAAGGCTTAAGAGACTCTGGGGCCTCCATAACTGTTGTAAGCCCCCACCTTGTCGATCCTGCTGCAGTACTGCAGGGTTGCACTGCAAAAGTTACAGTGGCCGATGGGCTAGAGCATGGGTCTTCAACCGGCGGCCCTCCAGCTGCTGTGGAACTGCACATCCCAGCATGCCCTGCCACAGTTTTGCTATTAAGGCATGCTAAAACTGAGCAGGGCATGCTGGGATGTGTAGTTCCACAACAGCCTGAGGGCCACAGGTTGAAGACCCATGGGCTAGAGCGAGAAGTGCCCATGGCCAGAGTCTACCTCGACTGGGGAGCTGGAGAAGAGCTAAGAGATGTTGCCGTAATGGATGGCCTCCCAACTGATGTCATCTTGGGGAATGATCTCGGTGGAGGAATCGTTACTGCCTTTGCGAATGCCATCACCCGGAGTCAAGCGGCCAGACTACAGTCTTCATCGTCTCTGCCAGCACAGCCCAGCCCAGAGGAAAAGACCACAGCGGCTGAACAACTGCCAACCACAGCGTCGGCCATCCCAGAGGAAAAGACCACAGCGGCCAGATCAGCACATCTGCCCCTTGCCTCTGGTGGGCCTACGTCCCCTAGCAACGCAGAGGATGTCGGTTCCAGTTTGTTGAATCTTGTGGGAGTGCCCAGTGATGCTCCTGTCCCTAGTGGTTTGCCAACTCCGGCGGTGAGTATGAGCGACTAACCCAACCCTACCATGACTGACCCCAACTTGACTGACCCCAATATTCCCCCTGTAGAGTGTCCAAACTTAGGAGAAAGTGAGGGCCGCAGGCAGGAGTTTAGGGAAGCTCAGCTCTCTGACCCATCCCTGGAAGGTATGAGGCGCCAAGCTGGCCGCGGCCTTGCTAGGATGGGGGCAGGGAGTGTGACCTGGTGGAAACGGTTACTGTACCGGGTAGCCAAGGTAGAAGGGGATAGGCCAGTGCGGGAGCAAGTTCAACTGGTGGTTCCCAGGAGCTTTCGGGAGCAACTGATGTCAGTTGCACACGAAATTCCTTTGGCGGGACACCAGGGGAGGGACCGAACACTGAGGCGCCTGACGCAGAACTTTTTTTGGCCCGGAGTGTCGGATGACGTCCGGACCTACCGTAAGTCCTGTGATGTATGCCAACGGCTTGGATGCCCCAGTGCTCTGGCTCCCCTGAGGTCTTTGCCAATAGTCGGGGAACCTTTCCAACGAGTGGCTGTGGACATAGTCGGTCCCCTACCTGTGCCCAGTAGATCGGGGAAGAGATACATCCTCACCGTGGTGGATTATGCTACCCGGTATCCAGAGGCTGTGGCTCTGTACGCCATCACTGCGGAAAAGGTAGCGGACGCTCTGCTAGGCATATTTAGTAGAGTAGGGTTCCCCAGTGAGATCCTAACTGATCAAGGGACGCAGTTCATGAGTGATCTGGTCCAGTGTCTTTGGGCGAGGTGCGGAGTGCGTCAACTCCGCACTGCCCCCTATCATCCCCAGACTAACGGACTTTGCGAAAGATTTAATGGCACTCTGAAGCAGATGCTACGGGCATTTGTGACTTCGGAGGGATAGACTGGGAGCAATACCTGCCGCACCTCCTGTTTGCATATCGGGAGGTACCCCAGGAGTCGACCGGATTCTCGCCCTTCGAGTTACTATATGGCCGCAGAGTCCGTGGACCTCTTGACCTGTTCCGGGAGTCTTGGGAGGGGGGAGCTGATCCACCAGGATGAGTCCGTGGTGGAGTATGTGTTGAAGCTCAGAGATCGTTTAGAGAATCTCATGGGACTAGCGCAAGCGAATCTTGCGGAAGCACAGACCAAGCAGAAGACTTGGTATGACCAGGGCGCGCGTGCTCGGGTCTTTGGAGTCGGGCAAAAGGTGCTGGTTCTGGTGCCCACGCGTCAGAACAAGCTCCAGGCTGCCTGGGCGGGACCGTACACGTTCGCAAAACTCCTAAGCGACATCACCTACGTGGTGTCATTTGACAGCGATGGTAGGAGACAGCGTACCTACCATATAAACATGTTAAAGGCATACCACGGGTGTGTGGAGTCGGTAGCCGCGGTGTGCTGCCTGCCGATGGAGGAACCGGGAAAAGATCCCATTCCTGACCTCCTCGCGGATGCCAAGGGTGAGGGTGGTGTAGAGGAAGTTAGCTGGAGCAGTGAGCTTGGTAACCCCAAGAGGGAGCAGCTGGAGTCAGTGCTGCAGTCCTTTGAGGCCCAGTTCAGCAGGAAGCCCGGCCTGACTTCCCTACGTGCCCATCATGTAGACACTGGTGAGCATAGGTCGGTTCGGCAACCCGCGTATCGGGTCTCACCAGAGGCGCAGGCGAGTATCTACCAAGAGGTGCAGGAGATGTCAGCGCTAGGCGTAATCACGCGCTCCAACACTCCCCTGGCCGCCTCCGTTGTACTGGTTCCCAAGAAGGACCGGACAACCAGGTTCTGCGTAGACTACCGCCGGTTGAACGAAGTGACCAAATCAGACGCCTATCCCGTACCCCGCATTGACGCACTGTTAGACGAGTTGGCTGGAGCGAAGTACATCTCTACGTTCGACCTGAGCAAGGGGTATTGGCAGATACCAATGACTCCCGAGGCTCAGGAACGGTCCGCCTTCATCACCTCCTTTGGCTTGTTTGAGTTCAAAACCATGCCATTTGGGATGAAGAATGCACCAGCCACCTTCCAGAGTGTGGTCGATGACCTGCTGAAGGGGTTCAGAGAGTTCGCCCAGGCCTACTTGGATGACATTTGCTGTCTTCAGCCGAACCTGGGAAGAGCACCTGAGGCATGTGGGGTTGGTGTTAGAGAGGATTTGGTGGTCAGGTCTGACCATCAGGGCAGACAAGTGCCAAATGGGGATGTCAGAGGTACAGTACCTGGGACACCGTGTGGGGGGAGGTAAGGTGACACCGTGTGGGGGGAGGTAAGGTGAAGCCTGAACCAGCGAAGGTGGAGGCAATCCGCGACTGGCCCCGGCCCACAACCCAGAGACAGGTCCTGGCTTTCTTAGGGATCGCAGGGTACTACAGACGTTTTGTCCCTGACTTTAGTTCCGTGGCCAAACCCCTGACTGATCTGACTAAGAAGAAACTCCCCAAGATAGTTGACTGGACGACCGCATGTGAGTTGGCATTCCAGTCGTTGAAAACCGCTCTAGTACAAGCCCCAGTACTGATGGCGCCGGACTATAGTAAAAACTTTGTTGTACAGACTGATGCGTCACAGTACGGACTCGGGGCAGTACTGAGCCAAGAGGGGCCGGATGGACAGGAGCACCCTGTGGCCTATTTGAGCAGAAAGCTGCTACCGCGGGAGGTGGGGTATGCCACAATTGAAAAGGAGTGTTTGGCTATTGTTTGGGCTGTGAAGAAGCTTCAGCCCTATTTGTATGGCCGCCATTTTGCGGTGGTAACGGACCACAATCCATTACGGTGGCTCCAGCACACCACGGGGGAAAACGGCAGACTGTTGCGGTGGAGCCTTGCTCTTCAGGTTTATGACTTTCATATTATCCACAAGCAAGGCAAGGCTCATAGCAATGCGGATGGACTGTCACGTCAGGAGGAGCCTGAACCCCCAAAGAACTCCCGGTAACCTCATTAAGGACTGCTGGACCAGGGACCAAATCGTTGGGACATGGGTCCCTGGTTGACCCGCTTGAATGGGGGGGGGGGAGTGTGGCCGGAGAGACCCCCAGCCATGTGGACAATGGCCGCTGCTGCACTGAAGGGGTTAACCCCTAGAGCCCGGCGCCATTATAAGGACAATGGGCGCTTGGCTCCAGGTTTAAAATATTGTGGGCGCTAGGCACCGTGTTTTATGAATGTAAAAAAATGTATTTTAACAATGTGCCGCGGTCCCGGACCTCTCCGGCGACCGCGACTGTGAGGGCAGCCCCCCGCGCTGAGCAGAGTGTGTGCGCCGGGGGAGAGGGGAACCGCTGCAGCCGGGAGATCAGCTCCCGCTGCAGCTATCGGGTGTGCGCCGCCGGAGTCCGGGAGCTCCGCTCCTGGCAGCAGTGAGCACAGCCCCCGGCGCACTGAGCTGTGTGTGCGCCGGGGGAGAAGGGTGAGCCGCTGCGGGTGGGAGCTCAGTTCCCGCTGCTGCGCGCTCCGTGGTTGCCTCAGCCCATCGGAGGTGGTCAGCCGCGGCAGCCGGGACGAACGTCCAGGGCTGCTGGGCGGAAAGGGGGGGGGTGCGCCGCAGCCCGGCTCCCCGCCGGACGCTGCGGCGAGGGCACCAGATTTCAGTGCCGCATACAGGGGACCGGGCTAGCCGGCCCCCTGCGCGGCGAGGCCACCAGAGTGCGCCGCTCATGGGGGACCGGGCTAGCCGTCTCCCTAGCGGCGGGGGGGGTGAGTAGGTTGGTGAGTGCTGCAAAGGACCCAGAGCCACGGCGGCCGGGACAAGTGTCCCGGGCCGCCGGGCTTCGGATCAGGGGGGTGCGCTGCTCCGTGCGGCGAGGCTACAAAAGTGAATGCCGCTCTGGGGGGACAGGGAGCCGCCAGCTCCCTGGACCCCAGAGGCAGGCAGGCAGGCTGGAGGATGGGGGAAGCCAGCCCCATACCTCCAGCGCTGAGAGAGAGAGCCATAGCAGCCAGGCTGCAGGGCTAGGGGAGCCCAGTGCTGAACGCTGGGCACAGTACTTAAAGGGGAATGTACAGTGTGTTTTAAATTAAATGTATTTAAAGGTAAATGCACTTACTTGGTTGTGTGACCCAGGAGGGGGGAATCCATGGCTGTGCAAGCTGATGGATTCTCCCAGACCTTTTCCCCAAAAAACGGAATACTTTCCCATCCAGCCTCACACTTGAAAGGGGCATTGGGAGAGAGAGAAGATGCTCAGCTTTGAAACAAGCTGAGTGGTTTTCTGGAGCTCCATGGAGATCACCCGTAGTGGCCTGGAAACCTGGACCGGGGAGCTAGGCTGCCCAGCTCTGGAGCCCAAATCCAGGCTGCAGGCAGTGGGCTAGGTCCCGGGCAGGTTTCTGGAAGTCAGTTTAGGAGGGAAAACTTCCCCCAGCCTAGACTGAACGGCATCGGGGCGTATCCTGATCCTCCAGGATGGAACAGTCAAAGGAGAACGACCACTCCCCACTGTCCATAGAGAACAATGTTGGCTGTGCATGTGACCAAGACATGCACAGCTCATGGGTAAACATTGATTGGTTGTACACCACAGGGCGGGCTTACCCCCTGTGGTAATGTGTATTGGGGTAGGATAAAAGGAGGGCAGTTGCCCCATGGAAGTTGTAGTTGTACCATCTTATTCTGCTGGAACATCTTGCTGTATGCTGTTGCCCCTAGCAATAGGGAAGAGTTCTCTTTAGAACTATTGCAAATAAATACCATTTGCCTCAAGAAGACCGCGTCATCTTGTGACCTACAGGGTTATGCCAAACATAGCCCCGTCCTCCGGCTGTCCAGGGAAGCACCTAACGTCTCCAAGTTCCACCTTCCGCCAGCTACCGGCAGAAGCCTAGCAAGTGGCTAGTGGGGATTCGTCAACACCACACAGGTGTGGTAAGGCAGTGCGTCGGCACATACAGAGCAGAACCGTGGTTCCAAACGCCACGGCAGGTTAGGAGTTTGGTGGCAGCATAAACCCGCCCACAGCGCAGTGGGTGGAGTCAGTAACAGGCGGTTACTGACGGTAAGCGGGAATCCCCTATGTGGTCAGGCCTCGTGTGACCTAACCTTCCAATCTGTGCGCAGGAGTCGGGACGCGAAAGCGGCGAGTGATTTCGTACGGGACCATCCTGTCACAACGTATTTGGGCTGTGGAAGGGGATTTTGTCCGTGCCTCAGGTGGGGGTACTGTGGGATACACATATGTGGGCTGTGGAAAGGGGATTCTGTCCGTGCCTCAGGTGAGGGTGCTGTGGGGTACACGTGTATGTGGGCTGTAGGAGGGGGGTTCTGTCCGTGCCTCAGGTGTAGGTGCTGTGGGGCTCACATGTATGTGGGCTGTAGGAGGGGAATTCTGTCTGTGCCTCAGGTGGGGGTGCTGTAGGGTACACGTGTGTGTGTGTGCTGTAGGAGGGAGATTCTGTCCGTGCCTCAGGTGGGGGTGCTGTGGGGTACACGTGTGTGTGTGTGTGCTGTAGGAGGGAGATTCTGTCCGTGCCTCAGGTGGGGGTGCTGTGGGGTACACGTATTTGGGCTGTGGAAGGGGAATCTGTCCATGCCTCAGGTGGGGGTGCTGTGGGGTACACGTGTATGTGGGCTTGTGACAGGACGGTACCGTACGAAAGCACTCGCCGCTTTCGCGTCCCGTTGACTGCGCACAGATTGGAAGGTCAAGCCGCACGAGGCCTGACCACATAGGGGATTCCCGCTTACCGTCAGTAACTGCCTGTTACTGACTCCACCCACTGCGCTGTGGGCGGGTTCTCGCTGCCACCACCAAACTCCTAACCTGCCGTGGCGTTTGGAACCACGGTTCTGCTCTGTATGTGCCGACGCACTGCCTTACCACAGCTGTGTGGTGCTGACGAATCCCCACTAGCCACTTGCTAGGCCTCTACCGGTAGCTGGCAGAAGGCGGAGCTTGGTGACGCTAGGTACTTCCCTGGACAGCCGGAGGACGGGGCTAGGTTTGGCCTAACCCTGTTGGTCACAAGATGAAGCAGTCTTCTTGAGGCAAAGATGTTTATTGCTCAATAACCTTTAAAAAGGCTCCTCCCTATTGCTAGGGGTAACAGCATACAATCAGATGTTTTCAGCAGAATAATAAAATGGAATAATACACACTCCTATGGGCCAACTGCCCTCCTTTTATCCCTCTCCAAGACCCCTTACCACAGGGGGTAAGCCCGCCCTGTGGTGCACAACCAATCAATGTTTACCCATGAGCTGTGCATGCCTTGGTCACATGCACATCTAACATTGCCCTTATGGACAGTGGGGAGTGGTCGGTCTCCTTTGACTCTCCCACCTTGGAGAATCAGGATACTCCCCGGTGCCGTTCAGTCTGGCTGGGGGAAAGTTTTCCCTCCTAAACTGACTTCCAGAAACCTGCCCGGGACCTAGCCCACTGGCTGCAGCCTGGATTTGGGCTCCAGAGCTGGGCAGCCTGGCTCCCCGGTCCAGGTCTCTTGGCCACTACGGGTGATCTCCATGGAGCTCCAAGAAACCACTCAGCTTGTTTCATAGCTGAGCTGCTTCTCTTTCTCCCTGTGCCCCTTGGAAATGTGAGGCTGGATGGGAAAGCATTCCGTTTTTGGGGAAAAGGTCTGGGAGAATCCATCAGCCTGCACAGCCATGGATTCCCCCTTCCTGGGACACACAACCAAGTAAGTGCAATTTACCTTTAAATACATTACATTTAAATCACACTGTACATGTTATACATTTCAATACACTCTGAGCCTGCACAGGCTCCACATACCTAGGCACTGCAGTGCCTTACAACACACTGTACTTTCTATTATTTTACACAATGTCTGGTTTGTGGAATACTGTCCTAGTCCTGCAGCCTGGCTGCTAGGACCCTGTCTGTGCTGGCTCCTCTAGCCCTGCAGCCTGGCTGCTAGGGCTCTCTCAGTGCTGGAGGTATGGGGCTGGCTTCCCCCACCCTCCAGCCTGCCTGCCTGCCACTGGGGTCCAGGGAGCTGGGTCTCCCTGTCCCCCCAGTGTGGCACTACCTTTGTGGCCTCGCCGCATGCAGCGGCGCACCCCCCTGTACTGAAGCCCGGCGGCCCGGGACACTTGTCCCGGCCGCCGTGACTCTGGCTCTGCTGTAACGCTGAGGTGCCGGGAGCGTAGCTCCCGGACCCCAGCGTTCGTCAGCCTGCTCGCCAGCCTAATTGCACCCACGCCGCTAGGGAGCCGGCTAGCCCGGTCCCCGTGTGCGGTGCACCCCCTTGCCGCCCGGGACGTTCGTCCCGGCTGCCGCGGCTGGCCACCCGTGCTGGGCTGGGGCGCCGGGAGCAGAGCTCCCGGCCCTCAGCGGCGGCACACAGAGAGCACTGCAGCGGGAGCCGAGCTCCCAGCCGCAGCGCTCACCCTTCTCCCCGGCGCGCACACTCCAGTGCGCCCGGGGCTGCACCGACCGCTGCCGGGAGCGGAGCTCCCGGTCTCCGGCGGTCAGCGGCTGCCCTCTCCCCCTAAGCGCACACTCTGCTGAGCGCGCCGGGGGCTGTCCTCACTGCCGTGGTCTCCGGAGGGGTCCGGGACCACGGCACAGTTTAAAGTACAAATTTAAACAGTTTATAAAACACGGCGCCTAGCGCCCACAGTATTTTCAAATCTGGCGCCAAGCGCCCCTTTGTCCTTTAAAATGGCGCCGGGCACTAGGGGTTAAACCCTTCAGTGCCGCGGCGGCCATTTGCCTCGTGGCTGGGGCTCTCTGGCCACACGGCTGTAGGAGGGGGATTCTGTCCGTGCCTCAGGTGGGGGTGCTGTGGGGTACACGTGTGTGTGTGTGTGTGTGTGTGTGTGCTGTAGGAGGGAGATTCTGTCCGTGCATCAGGTGGGGGTGCTGTGGGGTCCACGTATGTGGGCCGTGGAAGGGGATTCTGTCCGTGCCTCAGGTTGGGGTGCTGTGGGATACACGTATGTGGGCTGTGGAAGGGGATTTTGTCCATGCCTCAGGTGAGGGTGCTGTGGTATGTGTGCTGTTGGAGGGGGATTCTGTCCGTGCCTCAGGTGAGGGTGCTGTGGGGTACACATGTATGTGGGCTGTAGGAGGGGGATTCTGTCCGTGCCTCAGGTGGGTGTGCTGTGGGGTACACGTGTATGTGGGCTCTGTAATGGAATTCTGTCCGTGCCTCAGGTGAGGATGCTGTGGGCTACACGTGTGTATGTGGGCTGTGGAAAGGGATTATGTCCGTGCCTCAGGTGGGTGTGCTGTGGGGTACACGTGTATGTGGGCTCTGTAATGGAATTCTGTCCGTGCCTCAGGTGAGGATGCTGTGGGCTACACGTGTGTATGTGGGCTGTGGAAAGGGATTATGTCCGTGCCTCAGGTGAGGTTGCTGTGGGGTACACGTGTGTGTGTGTGTGTGTGCTGTAGGAGGGGGATTCTGCTGTGCCTCAGGTGAGGGTGCTGTGGGATACACGTGTATGTGGGCCGTGGAAGGGGATTCTGTCCGTGCCTCAGGTGGGGGAGCTGTGGGATACACGTGTATGTGGGCTGTAGGAGGGGGATTCTGTCCGTGCCTCAGGTGGGGGAGCTGTGGGGTACACGTGTATGTGGGCTGTGGGAGGGGATTCTGTCCGTGCCTCAGGTGGGGGAGCTGTGGGGTACACGTGTATGTGGGCTGTGGGAGGGGATTCTGTCCGTGCCTCAGGTGAGGTTGCTGTGGGGTACACGTGTGTGTGTGCTGTAGGAGGGGGATTCTGTCCGTGCCTCAGGTAAGGGTGCTGTGGGATACACGTGTATGTGGGCCGTTGAAGGGGATTCTGTCCGTGCCTCAGGTGGGGGAGCTGTGGGGTACACGTGTATGTGGGCTGTGGGAGGGGATTCTGTCCGTGCCTCAGGTGAGGATGCTGTGGGCTACACGTGTATGTGGGCTGTAGGAGGGGGATTCTGTCCGTGCCTCAGGTGGGTGTGCTGTGGGGTACACGTGTATGTGGGCTCTGTAATGGAATTCTGTCCGTGCCTCAGGTGAGGATGCTGTGGGCTACACGTGTATGTGGGCTGTAGGAGGGGGATTCTGCTGTGCCTCAGGTGAGGTTGCTGTGGGGTACACGTGTGTGTGTGTGTGTGCTGTAGGAGGGGGATTCTGTCCGTGCCTCAGGTGGGGGAGCTGTGGGGTACACGTGTATGTGGGCTGTAGGAGGGGGATTCTGTCCGTGCCTCAGGAGGGGGAGCTGTGGGGTACACGTGTATGTGGGCTGTGGAAGGGGATTCTGTCCGTGTCTCAGGTGGGGGTGCTGTGGGGTACACGTATGTGGACTGTAGGAGGCGGATTCTGTCCGTGTCTCAGGTGGGGGTGCTGTGGGGTACACGTATGTGGGCTGTGGGAGGGGATTCTGTCCGTGTCTCAGGTGGGGGTGCTGTGGTATGTGTGCTGTTGGAGGGGGATTCTGTCTGTGCCTCAGGTGGGTGTGCTGTGGGATACACGTGTATATGTGCTGTGGAAGGGGATTCTGTCCGTGCCTCAGGTGAGGGTGCTGTGGGGTACACATGTATGTGGGCTGTAGGAGGGGGATTCTGTCCGTGCCTCAGGTGGGTGTGCTGTGGGGTACACGTGTATATGTGCTGTGGAAGGGGATTCTGTCCGTGCCTCAGGTGAGGGTGCTGTGGGGTACACATGTATGTGGGCTGTAGGAGGGGGATTCTGTCCGTGCCTCAGGTGGGTGTGCTGTGGGGTACACGTGTGTGTGGGCTCTGTAATGGAATTCTGTCCGTGCCTCAGGTGAGGATGCTGTGGGCTACACGTGTATGTGGGCTGTAGGAGGGGGATTCTGTCCGTGCCTCAGGTGGGTGTGCTGTGGGGTACACGTGTATGTGGGCTCTGTAATGGAATTCTGTCCGTGCCTCAGGTGAGGATGCTGTGGGCTACACGTGTATGTGGGCTGTAGGAGGGGGATTCTGTCCGTGCCTCAGGTGGGGGTGCTGTGGGGTACACGTGTATGTGGGCTCTGTAATGGAATTCTGTCCGTGCCTCAGGTGAGGATGCTGTGGGCTACACGTGTATGTGGGCTGTAGTTGGGGGATTCTGCTGTGCCTCAGGTGAGGTTGCTGTGGGGTACACGTGTGTGTGTGTGCTGTAGGAGGGGGATTCTGTCCGTGCCTCAGGTGAGGGTGCTGTGGGGTACACGTGTATGTGGGCTGTGGAAGGGGATTCTGTCCGTGTCTCAGGTGGGGGTGCTGTGGGGTACACGTATGTGGGCTGTGGGAGGGGATTCTGTCTGTGTCTCAGGTGGGGGTGCTGTGGGGTACACGTATGTGGGCTGTGGGAGGGGATTCTGTCCGTGTCTCAGGTGGGGGTGCTGTGGGGTACACGTATGTGGGCTGTGGGAGGCGGATTCTGTCCGTGTCTCAGGTGGGGGAGCTGTTGGGTACACGTATGTGGGCTGTGGAAGGGGATTCTGTCCGTGTCTCAGGTGGGGGTGCTGTGGGGTACACGTATGTGGGCTGTGGGAGGGGATTCTGTCTGTGTCTCAGGTGGGGGTGCTGTGGGGTACACGTATGTGGACTGTGGGAGGCGGATTCTGTCCGTGTCTCAGGTGGGGGTGCTGTGGGGTACACGTATGTGGGCTGTGGGAGGGGATTCTGTCCGTGTCTCAGGTGGGGGTGCTGTGGGGTACACGTATGTGGGCTGTGGGAGGCGGATTCTGTCCGTGTGTCAGGTGGGGGAGCTGTTGGGTACACGTATGTGGGCTGTGGAAGGGGATTCTGTCCGTGCCTCAGTTGGTGGTGCTATGGGTTACACGTACGTGGGCTGTGGGAGGGGGATTCTGTCCGTGCCTCAGGTGGGTGTGCTGTGGGAGGGGGATTCTGCTACAGTAGTACTGAGTAATTAATGGTTATTTCCACAGCAGCCCCCCCAGAAACGTTCTCGTACAGTCGAAGACTTTAACCGGTTCTGCTCCTTCGTCCTCGCTTATGCTGGCTACATCCCTGCACCCACTAAGGAGGTGAGTGTGGGGGTATCAGGGCCTTATAACTACTCTCCCCAGGGTGGGCGGGGCTTATAAATCCTACTACCCTTTGGTGGGAGGGGCTTATCTGTCACCCACATGGTTTTGTGCACATGTACCCATTGTACCTCAGCACCTATCCACTGATTCCCAGACTCTAAAGATATCCGTGGTTGAATGAGGGTACTAGGTAATCTGTGCCTTACACCCCGGGTTATTGGTACCTTGAGGACCGTGTTTGGGAACCACTAGGTTAGTAAGTCTACATTTAAACTAACATCCATCACCCCCCTATGTGACTGACACCTAATGTATTTTACTTGTCCCAAAAGCACAGACATCCCTCTGCTTCATCATTGACCGGTCTTTCCAGCACAAACGTGTGGTGGTCCTGATGACACCATCCCCCTACCCACGCCATATCCTGTGTCGCAATGTAACCAGTCCTGTATGTGTCTTACACCCATTAGGAGAGGTCATGGACTCCCCCCAGTTCCGCTTCCCCTCATCGGACGGAGGAGAGTGACAGCTGCGAATCTCCGGACGCACCACGTGGTACCCTGGCGCCAGCCACCTCTGACCTCAGCACTATCCAGACTTTCGTGATGAAGGCGAAGAGTCATGGTGAGGCAGGGAGCAGCAGTAAGCGGAAAGGAGGAGAACATTCCCGTGTGAAGAGAAGCAGTCGTAGGAAGAGGAGGCAGAGGCACCGAGGGGGAGCTGGCATGAGGCTGAGTGACACGGACACTGATGATGAGGATAGGGGAGAGAGACCCTTGGTGTCCCAAACTGCTCCTCAGCCACCTCCAAGCGCAGAAAGCAGTCGGGACGGTGGTGGCAGCTCTAGTGACGCAGATACGCAGGTGATGGATGAAGATATAATGGTGGAATCAGGTGAGATGTATTAGATAAACATAATAGTAATGCCCAGAATATAACGCTGCTCCCTGACCCCTACTAGCTTACCCAAATCCTGCTGTATGGTGACCTTACCTGCGTACTACACCAGCATTTACCACCACACCGCAGGTGGCTTATTGCTCTGTTACCCTCTGACTCTGCCTGCTCCCAATCCCACGCTCTCGCCTGCCTTACTGACTGCTCTGTCCCATGCTCTCGCCTGCCTTACTGACTGTTCTGTCCCATGCTCTTGCCTGCTGGCCTGCCTTACTGACTGCTCCCGTTCCCACGCTTTTGCCTACCTTACTGACTGCTCCCGGTCCTACGCGCTCTCCTGCTGGCCTGCCTTACTGACTGCTCTGTCCCATGCTCTCGCCTGCTGGCCTGTCTTACTGACTGCTCTATCCCTCCCTCTTGCCTGCTCTGTTCCCCTCTCAGACACTGCCTGCTCCCCATTCCACGCTCTTGCCTGCTGGCTTGTCTGACTGACTGCTCCCGGTCCCACGCTCTTGCCTGCTGATCTGCCTTACTGACTGCTCTGTCCCACAGTCTCACCTGCCTTACTGACTGCTCTGTCCTACGGTCTCACTTGCCTTACTGACTGCTCTGTCCTATGCTCTCGTCTGTTGGCCTGCCTAACTGACTGCTCTGTTCCACGCTCTCGCCTGCTGGCCTGCCTTACTGCTCTCGGTACCTTGCTCTCGCCTGCTGGCCTGCCTGCCTTACTGACTGCTCCCCATCCCACGGTCTCACTTGCCTTACTGACTGCTCTGTCCCACGGTCTCACTTGCCTTACTGACTGCTCTGTCCTATGCTCTCGTCTGTTGGCCTGTCTAACTGACTGCTCTGTTCCATGCTGTCGCCTGCTTTACTGCTCTCTGTACCTTGCTCTCGCCTGCTGGCCTGCCTGCATTACTGACTGCACCTGGTCCCATGCTCTCGCCTGCTGGCCTGCCTTACTGACTGCTCCCCATCCCACGCTCTCGCCTGCCTTACTGACTGCTCTGTCCCACGATCTTGCCTGCTGGCCCGCCTTACTGACTGCTCTGTGGCCACACTCGTCTGCCTTACGGACTGCTCTGTCTAACGCTCTCGCCTGCTGGCCTGCCTTATTTACTGCTCCGCTTCCCGCGCTCTCGCCTGCTGGCCTGCCTTACTTGACTGTACCTGGTCCCACGCTCTCGCCTGCTGGCCTTCCGTTCTGTCTGCTCCCGGTCCCACGCTTTCGTCTGCTTGCCTGTCTTATTGACTGCTCTAGGTCCCACACTCTTTCCTGCCTGCCTTGCTGACTGCTCCCGGTCCCACGCTCTCGCCTGCTGCCCTTCCATGCTGTGCTCCCTTCCCACGCTCTTGCCTGCTGGCCTGCCTTACTTTGACTGTACCTGGTCCCACGCTCTCGCCTGCTGGCCTTCCATACCGTCTGCTCCCGGTCCCACGCTCTCGCCTGCTGGCCTTCCCTTCTGTCTGCTCCCGGTCCCACGCTCTCGTCTGCTTGCCTGTCTTATTGACTGCTCTAGGTCCCACACTCTTTCCTGCCTGCCTTGCTGACTGCTCCCGGTCCCACGCTCTCCCCTGCTGCCCTTCCATACTGTGCTCCCTTCGTACGCTCTTGCCTGCTGGCCTGCCTTACTTGACTGTACCTGGTCCCACGCTCTCGCATGCTGGCCTTCCGTACTGTCTGCTCCCGGTCCCACGCTTTCGCCTGCTGCCCTGTCTTACTGACTGCTCCTGGTGGCCTGTCTTACTGACTGCTCCCGCGCTCTTGCCTGCTGGCCTGTTTTACTGCTTCCGGTCCCGCGCTCTCTCCTGCTGGCCTGCCTTACTGACTGCTCCCTGTCCCGCGCTCTCTCCTGCTGGCCTGCCTTACTAATTGCTCCCGGTCCCGCGCTCTCGCCTGCTGGCCTGCCTTACTGACTGCTCACGGTCTCGTGCTCTCGCCTGCTGGACTGCCTTACTGCCTGCTCCCGGTCTCGTGCTCTCGCCTGCTGGACTGCCTTACTGACTGCTCCTGGTCCCGCGCGCTCTCCTGGTGGCCTGTCTTACTGCTCCTGGTCCCGCGCTCTCTCCTGGTGGCCTGCCATACTGACTGCTCCTGGTCCCGCGCTCTCGCCTGCTGGCCTGCCTTACTGACTGCTGCTGGTCCCGCGCTCTCGCCTGCTGGCCTGCCTTACTGACTGCTCACGGTCTCGTGCTCTCGCCTGCTGGACTGCCTTACTGACTGCTTCTGGTCCCGGGCTCTCTCCTGGTGGCTGTCTTACTGCTCCTGGTCCCGCGCTCTCTCCTGGTGGCCTGCCATACTGACTGCTCCTGGTCCCACACTCTCGCCTGCTGGCCTGTCTTACTGACTGCTCCTGGTCCCGCGCTCTCGCCTGCTGGCCTGCCATACTGACTGCTCCTGGTCCCACACTCTCGCCTGCTGGCCTGCCTTACTGACTGCTCACGGTCCCGCGCTCTCGCCTGCTGGCCTGCCATACTGACTGCTCCTGGTCCCACGCTCTCTCCTGGTGGCCTGTCTTACTGCTCCCGGCCGCACGCTCTCGCCTGCTGGCCTGCCTTACTGACTGCTCCTGGTCCCGCACTCTCGCCTGCTGGCCTGCCTTACTGACTGCTCCTGGTCCCGCATTCTCGCCTGCTGGCCTGCCTTACTGACTGCTCCTGGTCCCGCGCTCTCGCCTCCTGGCCTGCCTTACTGACTGCTCCTGGTCATGCCCTCTCGCCTCCTGGCCTGCCTTACTGACTGCTCCTGGTACCGCGCTCTCGCCTGCTGGCCTGCCTAACTGACTGCTCCGGGTCCCGCCCTCTCTCTTGGTGGCCTGCCTTACTGACTGCTCACGGTCTCGTGCTCTCGCCTGCTGGACTTTCTTACTGACTGCTCCTGGTCCCGCGCTCTCTCCTGGTGGCCTGTCTTACTGCTCCTGGTCCCGCACTCTCTCCTGGTGGCCTGCCATACTGACTGCTCCTGGTCCCGCGCTCTCGCCTGCTGGCCTGCCTTACTGACTGCTCCTAGTCCCGCGCTCTCGCCTGTTGGCCTGCCTTACTGATTGCTCCCAGTCCCGTGCTCTCGCCTGCTGGCCTGCCTTACTGACTGCTCCTGGTCCCGCGCTCTCGCCTCCTGGCCTGCCTTACTGACTGCTCCTGGTCCTGCGCTCTCGCCTCCTGGCCTGCCTTACTGACTGCTCCTGGTCCTGCGCTCTCGCCTCCTGGCCTGCCTTACTGACTGCTCCTGGTACCGCGCTCTCGCCTGCTGGCCTGCCTAACTGACTGCTCCGGGTCCCGCCCTCTCTCTTGGTGGCCTGCCTTACTGACTGCTCACGGTCTCGTGCTCTCGCCTGCTGGACTGCCTTACTGACTGCTCCTGGTCCCGCGCTCTCTCCTGGTGGCCTGTCTTACTGCTCCTGGTCCCGCACTCTCTCCTGCTGGCCTGCCTTACTGACTGCTCCTGGTCCCGCGGTCTCGCCTGCTGGCCTGCCTTACTGACTGCTCCTGGTCCCGCGCTCTCGCCTGTTGGCCTGCCTTACTGACTGCTCCCGATCCCACGCTCTCGCCTGCTGCCCTGTCTTACTGACTGCTCCCGGTCCCGCGCTCTTTCCTGGTGTCCTGTCTTACTGCTGCTGGTCCTGAGCTCTCGCCTGCTGGCCTGCCTTACTGACTGCTCCTGGTCCCGCGCTCTCGCCTGCTGGCCTGCCTTACTGACTGCTCCTGGTCCCGTGCTCTTGCCTGCTGGCCTGCCATACTGACTACTCCCGGTCCCGCGCTCTCGCCTGCTGGCCTGCCTTACTGACTGCTCCCGGTTCCACGCTCTCGCCTGCTGCCCTGTCTTACTGACTGCTCCCGGTCCCGCGCTCTTTCCTGGTGTCCTGTCTTACTGCTGCTGGTCCCGCGCTCTCGCCTGCTGGCCTGCCTTACTGACTGCTCCCGCTCTCGCCTGCTGGCCTGCCTTACTGACTGCTCCCGGTCCCGCGCTCTCGCCTGCAGGCCTGCCTAACTGACTGCTCCCGGTCCCACGCTCTCGCCTGCTGCCCTGTCTTACTGACTGCTCCCGGTCCCGCGCTCTTTCCTGGTGTCCTGTCTTACTGCTGCTGGTCCCGCGCTCTCTCCTGGTGGCCTGCCATACTGACTGCTCCTGGTGGCCTTTCTTACTGACTGCTCCCGGTCCCACGCTCTCGTTTTCTGGCCTGCCATACTGCTTGCTCTCGCCTGCCTGCCTGCCTCGCTGAGCCCCTACTTTTGTCATGCCCTGGGGATGTAGTTTTCCAGGCAGTGATGCTGGCTGTGCGTAGTCTGAGCTCTGGGTGTCAGCGCTAGATAAGCCTGTGATGTTGTTATTAGAGGTTATGTCATGTGAATGTAATGCCGTGTGAGGTTTCCTTACGGTACAGGTATAGCAGCGCCACCTAGTGGTCACACTTTGCAGCTCCTAGTTACTGGAATGGCCGTTGCCTGCAGGATAATCCTGGGGACGGAGATGCTGTATAGTAGAGCCCCAGCAATGACGCTGTGTCCGAGCAGCATACCGTATTCACTCTTCAGCTCCTTATCCGTGATGTCCTTCATTTTGGTCAGATCATTAGTGTTCCCAGCAGCACAGAGTATTTCAGGAGATGCGTGATAGTGGTCATGTGTAACGGTGTGGGGGGTACTCTGAGGGGATATGAATCCCCGCCCACCTTATGTATTGCTGTGGGGGCGTCGGGCCTGTGTGCTTAGAGGACACCTAGACGTACGGTTCCCTGCTGAAGCTCCGTGTCTCCACCATCGTATGGGTTATGGTGTGGAGATGTGCCCACTGCATCCGTCTGTCATTTCCCACAGCTGGTGCCGGCACCCGGAAACCTACCGACAGCCAGTGCTAGCTGTGGGGGTACTGTGCTCCCCTGCATGAGTCACACACAACCGCACCAACGCTGACTGCGAGGGGGTGCCTCAGTGCATACAATATGGGGGAGAGGGTGTGCCTCAGTGTGTATGATATGGGGGGAGGGTGTGCCTCAGTGCATACAATATGGGGGGAGGGTGTGCCTCAGTGTGTATGATATGGGGGGAGGGTGTGCCTCAGTGTGTATGATATGGGGGGAGGGTGTGCCTCAGTGCGTACAATATGGGGGGAGGGTGTGCCTCAGTGTGTATGATATGGGGGGAGGGTGTGCCTCAGTGTGTACAATATGGGGGGAGGGTGTGCCTCAGTGCATACAATATGGGGGGAGGGTGTGCCTCAGTGTGTACAATATGGGTGGAGGGTGTGCCTCAGTGCGTACAATATGGGGGGGAGGGTGTGCCTCAGTGTGTATGATATGGGGGGGAGGGTGTGCCTCAGTGTGTACGATATGGGGGGAGGGTGTGCCTCAGTGCGTATGATATGGGGGAGAGGGTGTGCCTCTGCGTATGATATGGGGGGAGGGTGTGCCTCAGTGCGTATGATATTGGGAGAGGGTGTGCCTCAGTGCGTATGATATGGGGAGAGGGTGTGCCTCAGTGCGTATGATATGGGGGGAGGGTGTGCCTCAGTGCGTATGATATGGGGGAGAGGGTGTGCCTCAGTGTGTACGATATGGGGGGGAGGGTGTTGCCTCAGTGCGTACAATATGGGGGGAGGGTGTTGCCTCAGTGCGTACAATATGGGGGGAGGGTGTGCCTCAGTGCGTACGATATGGGGGGGAGGGTGTGCCTCAGTGCGTATGATATGGGGGGAGGGTGTGCCTCAGTGTGTACGGTATGGGGGGGAGGGTGTGCCTCAGTGCGTACGATATGGGGGGGAGGGTGTGCCTCAGTGTGTATGATATGGGGGGACGGTGTGCCTCAGTGTGTACGATATGGGGGGGGGGGGGGTGCCTCAGTGCGTACAATATGGGGGGAGGGTGTGCCTCAGTGCGTACGATATGGGGGGAGGGTGTGCCCTAGTGCGTACAATATGGGGGGATGGTGTGCCTCAGTGCGTACAATATGGGGGAGGGTGTGCCTCAGTGTGTATGATATGGGGGGGAGGGTGTGCCTCAGTGTGTATGATATGGAGGGGAGGGTGTGTCTCAGTGTGTATGATATGGGGGGGAGGGTGTGCCTCAGTGCGTGTGATATGGGGGGGGGAGGGCGTGCCTCAGTGCGTACGATATGGGGGAGGGTGTGCCTCAGTGTGTATGATATGGGGGGGAGGGCGTGCCTCAGTGCGTACAATATGGGGGGAGGGTGTGCCTCAGTGCGTGTGATATGGAGGGGAGGGCGTGCCTCAGTGCATACAATATGGGGGGAAGGTGTGCCTCAGTGCGTATGATATGGGGGGGAGGGTGTGCCTCAGTGCGTACGATATGGGGGAGAGGGTATGCCTCAGTGCGTACGATATGGGGGGGAGGGTTACTTCAGTGTGTATGATATGGGGGGGAGGGTGTGCCTCAGTGTGTATGATATGGGGGGGAGGGTGTGCCTCAGTGCGTGTGATATGGGGGGGAGGGTGTGCCTCAGTGCGTGTGATATGGGGGGAGGGCGTGCCTCAGTGCATACGATATGGGGGAGGGTGTGCCTCAGTGCGTACGATATGGGGGGGAGGGTGTGGCTCAGTGCGTACGATTGGGGAGGAGGGTGCGCCTCGGTGCGTACGATTGGGGAGGAGGGTGCGCCTCGGTGCGTACGATTTGGGGAGGAGGGTGCGCTTCGGTGCGTACGATTTGTGGAGGAGGGTGCTCCCCGGTGCGTACGATTTGGGGAGGAGGGTGCGCCTCGGTGCGTACGATTGGGGAGGAGGGTGCGCCTCGGTGCGTACGATTGGGGAGGAGGGTGCGCCTCGGTGCGTATGATTGGGGAGGAGGGTGCGCCTCGGTGCGTACGATTGGGGAGGAGGGTGCGCCTCGGTGCGTACGATTGGGGAGGAGGGTGTATGTGTGTGTGTGTGGGGGGTGTGTGCGTCAGTGCGTACAGAGGAGGATTAGGGTGCATCTATGTGTGTGTGTAGGAGGGGCGTGTGTACAGATGCAGGGGGGCTTTGTCAGTGTGTTCCAGTGGGGTGGGGGTGTTGGTCTTTGAGTAGGGGGGAGGGGGATCCCCTCCCCCCTACTCAAAGACCAGCACCCCCATGAAATATCCCCATGTAGTATATTGGATTATTCTGCTGTTCTGTGTAGAATAAAGGCTTCCCCCTCTGTAGCGGTTGCTCGGTGCGTTGTCCCCCTCTCTGTCCCCCTCTCTGTCCCCCTCTCTGTCCCCCTCTCTGTCCCCCTCTCTGTCCCCCTCTCTGTCCCCCTCTCTGTCCCCCTCTCTGTCCCCCTCTCTGTCCCCCTCTCTGTCCCCCTCTCACTGTTTCTCTCCTGCCGCAGGTGACGACTCCTGGGACCTGGTGACATGTTACTGCGAGAAGCCGTTCGCCGGACGCCCGATGATTGAGTGTAACATCTGCTGTACGTGGGTTCATCTCTCCTGCGCGAAGATCCGGAAGAGTAACGTCCCCGACATCTATTACTGCCAGAAGTGCAGGGAGGGGAGGAACGGGGGCAGCACAGGGCCCAAAGAGGAACCCTGACACCCCTTCATCAGACTTGGACTGAGTGCAGACAGTGGGGAGGAGGGTGGTGAGCGGGATGGCGGAGCAGTCTCCTCCGCAGAGCGCTGCGCTCGCACCGGTGTACAGATCACGCAGCGCTCTGCTCATTCTTGTGTAAATAGTGGACAGAAACTTTATTTTTTTTTCTGCCCCCCCTGTAATAATTCCTGTTTCTATCCCAGAAATAAAAGTTACTTTGTGTATAGCAGTGCTGGTTCCTGTGTCTCTGCCACCCCGGCCGGGGGTAGGTGACCCTGAGCCAGGAACGCAGGGGGTACGTCAGGGTAACGCAGAGCAATGCTTCCGTGTGACTGCTTCCATTTCTTTATGCCAGGCACATAGGTGGTAGGTGGTTATGGCAGGTGACACAGTACGGTCCACGGCTCCGTCCAGGTAGGTCCTGCCGTGCAGACAGCAGTGGCCGTGCTCTCGTATGCCTATCCAGTGACACGTGCCCTTCTCCTACAGAGCCGGGGGTATTCCAGCTGCTGCAGAACCACACATCCCAGCACGCCCTGCATCAGTTTCCCTATTAGAGCAGGGTCTGCTGGGATGTGTAGTTCTACAGCAGCTGGAGGGCCGCATGTTGAAAGACCCTATTTTTACAGTTGCCGCACTGGAAGAAAGTGATGTCGTACGGGTGTCCCGGCAGCTGCTGATGACCGGATACCGCGTAGAAGTGGCGCTGGAACAGACATCCCACCATCTGACGGACAGTATAGCACACCATGGAAGTCGTATGTTACTATTGGACTGGTGCAACTGGCGGATTGCAGGGTGGCAGCTTGCGGGGCGGCTCCCGGGGCAGCAGCAGCTTCTGGCCCAACTTATCAGTGGTGGAAGAGAAGACTTCAATCTGCAGCCCCATGCTATACCCGCTGCTCTATGCTTCACCCTACAGCAGGATAACGGCCCAGTGCTACCTCCAGGGAAAGAACCAGGCGGCAGCTAGAAATCCTGGACTGTCTCCAGCAGGACAGAGAGGGGACTGCAAAGCCTCCTCCAGGTGCAGCACGTCCTGCGGGAGCTTCTGCCAGGGGAAGACCTTCTGGAGCCATGTGACTCCCATAATGTAGGAGGATGCTGGGAAAGTGTCCGGGATTCTGCTGCGCTGCGGGATTATGCTGCGATTATACAGTGCTGCGGAATTATGCTGCGCTGCGGGATTATACAGCGCTGTGGAATTATGCTGCGCTGCGGAATTATGCTGCGATTATACAGTGCTGCGGAATTATGCTGCGATTATACAGTGCTGCGGAATTATGCTGCGATTATACAGTGCTGCGGAATTATGCTGCGGGATTATACAGCGCTGCGGGATTATGCTGCGATTATACAGTGCTGCGGAATTATGCTGCGATTATACAGTGCTGCGGAATTATGCTGCGCTGCAGGATTATACAGCGCTGCGGGATTATGCTGCGATTATACAGTGCTGCGGGGTTGTGCTGCGATTATACAGCGCTGCGGAATTATGCTGCGATTATACAGCGCTGCGGGGTTGTACTGCGATTATACAGCGCTGCGGGGTTGTGCTGCGATTATACAGCGCTGCGGGGTTGTGCTGCGATTATACAGCGCTGCGGGGTTGTGCTGCGATTATACAGCGCTGCGGGGTTGTGCTGCGATTATACAGCGCTGCGGGGTTGTGCTGTGATTTTACAGCGCTGCGGGATGCTGCGGGATTATACAGCGCTGCGGGATTATGCTGCGATTATACAGCGCTGCGGGATTATGCTGCGATTATACAGCGCTGCGGGGTTGTGCTGTGATTTTACAGCGCTGCGGGATTATGCTGCGATTATACAGCGCTGCGGGGTTGTGCTGTGATTTTACAGCGCTGCGGGATTATGCTGCGATTATACAGCGCTGCGGGGCTGTGCTGCGATTATACAGCGCTGCGGGGTTGTGCTGCGATTATACAGCGCTGCGGGGTTGTGCTGCGATTTTACAGCGCTGCGGGATTATGCTGCGATTATACAGCGCTGCGGGGTTGTGCTGCGATTATACAGCGCTGCGGGGTTGTGCTGTGATTTTACAGCGCTGCGGGATTATGCTGCGATTATACAGCGCTGCGGGGTTGTGCTGTGATTTTACAGCGCTGCGGGATTATGCTGCGATTATACAGCGCTGCGGGGCTGTGCTGCGATTATACAGCGCTGCGGGGTTGTGCTGCGATTATACAGCGCTGCGGGGTTGTGCTGCGATTTTACAGCGCTGCGGGATTATGCTGCGATTATACAGCGCTGCGGGGTTGTGCTGCGATTATACAGCGCTGCGGGGTTGTGCTGTGATTTTACAGCGCTGCGGGGTTGTGCTGCGATTATACAGCGCTGCGGGGTTGTGCTGCGATTATACAGCACTGCGGGGTTGTGCTGCGATTATACAGCGCTGCGGGGTTGTGCTGCGATTATACAGCGCTGCGGGATTATGCTGCGATTATACAGCGCTGCGGGATTATGCTGCGATTATACAGCGCTGCGGGGTTGTGCTGTGATTTTACAGCGCTGCGGGGTTGTGCTGTGATTTTACAGCGCTGCGGGATTATGCTGCGATTATACAGCGCTGCGGGGTTGTGCTGTGATTTTACAGCGCTGCGGGATTATGCTGCACTGCGGGGTTATGCTGTGATTTTACAGTGCTGTGGAATTATGCTGCGATTATACAGCGCTGCGGGATTATGCTGCGATTATACAGCGCTGCGGGGTTGTGCTGCGATTATACAGCGCTGCGGGGTTGTGCTGTGATTTTACTGTGCTGCGGGGTTGTGCTGCGATTATACAGCGCTGCTGGGTTGTGCTGCGATTATACAGCGCTGCGGGGTTGTGCTGCGATTATACAGCGCTGCGGGGTTGTGCTGCGCTGGTGAGGCAGACCTTGTTACACAGTGTGATGACATGTTTCTTGTTCTATGCTTTCCGCTCCGAGCACCGGTAGCATACCTCCGCCTCGCTGAGGCCATTCTATACAGATATTGTCCTAACAGCTACCCCATACATACACCTGCCCTATTGCTGCAGAAGGGTTGGGTACAGAATCCCTACACTGAGGATACCTAACCCTCCCCTCGCACAGCCTAACCCTCCCCTCCCCCCGCACAGCCTATCCCTCCCCTCCCCCCGCACAGCCTAACCCTCCCCTCCCCCCGCACAGCCTAACTCTCCCCTCCCCCCGCACAGCCTAACCCCTCCCCCCCGCACAACCTAACCCTCCCCTCCCCCCGCACAGCCTAACCCTCCCCTCCCCCCGCACAGCCTAACCCTCCCCTCCCCCCCGCACAGCCTAACCCTCCCCTCCCCCCCGCACAGCCTAACCCTCCCCTCCCCCCCCGCACAGCCTAACCCTCCCCTCTCGCCGCACAGCCTAACCCTCCCCTCTCGCCGCACAGCCTAACCCTCCCCTCTCGCCGCACAGCCTAACCCTCCCCTCTCGCCGCACAGCCTAACCCTCCCCTCTCGCCGCACAGCCTAACCCTCCCCTCTCGCCGCACAGCCTAACCCTCCCCTCTCGCCGCACAGCCTAACCCTCCCCTCTCGCCGCACAGCCTAACCCTCCCCTCTCGCCGCACAGCCTAACCCTCCCCTCTCGCCGCACAGCCTAACCCTCCCCTCTCGCCGCACAGCCTAACCCTCCCCTCCCCCCCGCACAGCCTAACCCTCCCCTCCCGCCGCACAGCAACCCTCCCCTCCCGCCGCACAGCCTAACTCTCCCCGCACGGCCTAACCCTCCCCTCCCGCCGCACAGCAACCCTCCCCTCCCGCCGCACAGCCTAACTCTCCCCGCACGGCCTAACCCTCCCCTCCCGCCGCACGGCCTGACCCTCCCCTCCCCCCGCACGGCCTGACCCGAACCCTCCCCCCGCACGGCCTGACCCGAACCCTCCCCCCGCACGGCCTGACCCGAACCCTCCCCCCGCACGGCCTGACCCGAACCCTCCCCCCCACACGGCCTGACCCGAACCCTCCCCCACACACGGCCTGACCCGAACCCTCCCCCCACACGCCCTAACCGGAGCCCTCCCCCCACACGCCCTAACCGGAGCCCTCCCCCCACACAGCCTGGACGCTGGTAGCGCAGGTAGAGGCAGTAAGGCCCACAGCAGGAAAAAGGACGGCCGTGCAAAGATAACTTGTCAAAGCATCTTATGACCATCAGAAATACTAGATGGAAATCTCTCCGCCCATGGATGGCCCCACGCGCACACTAGTGATTCTGACCTCTTCCCATGGATGACCCCACGCATAAACTAGTGATTCTGACCTCCTCCCATGGATGACCCCACGCATACACTAGTGATTCTGACCTCCTCCCATGGATGACCCCACGCATTCACTAGTGATTCTGACCTCCTCCCATGGATGACCCCACGCATACACTAGTGATTCTGACCTCCTCCAATGGATGAGCCCACGCATACACTAGTGATTCTGACCTCCTCCCATGGATGACCCCACGCATACACTAGTGATTCTGACCTCCTCCCATGGATGACCCCACGCATACACTAGTGATTCTGACCTCCACCCATGGATGACACCACGCACACTAGTGATTCTGACCTCTTCCCATGGATGACTCCACACGCACACTAGTGATTCTGACCTCTTCCCATGGATGACTCCACACGCACACTAGTGATTCTGACCTCTTCCCATGGATGACCCCACGCATACACTAGTGATTCTGACCTCCTCCCATGGATGACCCCACGCATACACTAGTGATTCTGACCTCCTCCCATGGATGACCCCACGCATACACTAGTGATTCTGACCTCCTCCCATGGATGACCCCACGCATACACTAGTGATTCTGACCTCCACCCATGGATGACACCACGCACGCTAGTGATTCTGACCTCTTCCCATGGATGACTCCACACGCGCTAGTGATTCTGACCTCTTCCCATGGATGACCCCACGCATACACTAGTGATTCTGACCTCCACCCATGGATGACCCCACGCACGCTAGTGATTCTGACCTCTTCCCATGGATAGCCCCACGCACACTAGTGATTTTGACCTCTTCCCATGGATGAATCCACGCACACTAGTGATTCTGACCTCTTCCCATGGATGACCCCACACGCACACTAGTGATTCTGACCTCTTCCCATGGATGACCCCACACGCACACTAGTGATTCTGACCTCTTCCCATGGATGACCCCACACGCACACTAGTGATTCTGACCTCTTCCCATGGATGGTTTACTCGCACACTAGTGATTCTGACCTCTGCCCACGGATGGCCCCATGCACACTAGTGATTCTGACCTCTTCCCATGGATAGCCCCATGCGCACACTAGTGATTCTGACCTCTGCCCATGGATGGCTCCACGCGCACACTAGTGATTCTGACCTCTTCCCATGGATGACCCCACGCATACACTAGTGATTCTGACCTCTTCCCATGGATGACTCCACACGCACACTAGTGATTCTGACCTCTTCCCATGGATGACTCCACACGCACACTAGTGATTCTGACCTCTTCCCATGGATGACCCCACGCATACACTAGTGATTCTGACCTCCACCCATGGATGACCCCACGCACGCTAGTGATTTTGACCTCTTCCCATGGATGACCCCACACATACACTAGTGATTCTGACCTCCACCCATGGATGACCCCACGCACGCTAGTGATTCTGACCTCTTCCCATGGATAGCCCCACGCACACTAGTGATTTTGACCTCTTCCCATGGATGACCCCACACGCACACTAGTTATTGTGACCTCTTCCCATGGATGACCCCACACGCACACTAGTGATTCTGACCTCTTCCCACGGATGACTCCACTCGCACACTAGTGATTCTGACGTCTGCCCACGGATGGCCCCATGCACATTAGTGATTCTGACCTCTTCCTATGGATAGCCCCATGCGCACACTAGTGATTCTGACCTCTGCCCATGGATGGCTCCACGCGCACACTAGTGATTCTGACTTCTTCCCATGGATGACCCCACGCATACACTAGTGATTCTGACCTCCCATGGATGACCCCACGCATACACTAGTGATTCTGACCTCCTCCCATGGATGACCCCACGCATACACTAGTGATTCTGACCTCCCATGGATGACCCCACGCATACACTAGTGATTCTGACCTCCACCCACGGATGACACCACGCACGCTAGTGATTCTGACCTCTTCCCATGGATGACTCCACACGCACACTAGTGATTCTGACCTCTTCCCATGGATGACCCCACGCATACACTAGTGATTCTGACCTCCACCCATGGATGACCCCACGCACGCTAGTGATTCTGACCTCTTCCCATGGATAGCCCCACGCACGCTAGTGATTTTGACCTCTTCCCATGGATGACCCCACGCACACTAGTGATTCTGACCTCTTCCCATGGATGACCCCACACGCACACTAGTGATTCTGACCTCTTCCCATGGATGACCCCACACGCACACTAGTGATTCTGACCTCTTCCCATGGATGGTTTACTCGCACACTAGTGATTCTGACCTCTGCCCACGGGTGGCCCCATGCACACTAGTGATTCTGACCTCTTCCCATGGATAGCCCCATGCGCACACTAGTGATTCTGACCTCTGCCCATGGATGGCTCCACGCGCACACTAGTGATTCTGACCTCTTCCCATGGATGACCCCACGCATACACTAGTGATTCTGACCTCCACCCATGGATGACCCCACGCACGCTAGTGATTCTGACCTCTTCCCATGGATAGTCCCACGGACACTAGTGATTTTGACCTCTTCCCATGGATGACCCCACACGCACACTAGTTATTGTGACCTCTTCCCATGGATGACCCCACACGCACACTAGTGATTCTGACCTCTTCCCACGGATGACTCCACTCGCACACTAGTGATTCTGACCTCTGCCCACGGATGGCCCCATGCACACTAGTGATTCTGACCTCTTCCTATGGATAGCCCCATGCGCACACTAGTGATTCTGACCTCTGCCCATGGATGGCTCCACGCGCACACTAGTGATTCTGACCTCTGCCAGTGGATGGTTCCACGTGCACACTAGGGATTCTGACCTCCGCTCATGGAAGACCCTCCGCACATACTAGTGATTCTGACCTCCGCCCATGGATGGCCCCACGCACACTTGTGATTCTAATCTCTGCCCATGTATGGCCCCACGCACACTAGTGATTCTGACCTCTGCCTGTGGATGGTTCCACGTGCACACTAGGGATTCTGACCTCCGCCCATGGATGACCCTATGCACACACTAGTGATTCTGACCTCCGCCCATGGATGACCCTACCTACACACTAGTGATTCTAATCTCTGCCCATGTATGGCTCTGTGCACACACTAGTGTGTGGCCGGAGAGCCCCAGCCACGAGGCAAATGGCCGCTTTGGCACTGAAGGGGTTAAACCCCTAGTGCCCGGCGCCATTTGCAAAGACAATGGGCGCTTGGCGCCAGATTTAAAAATGTATTGTGGGCGCTAGGCGCCGTGTTTTATTAATGTAAAAAAAAGGTATTCTAAACTGTGCCGTGGTCCCGGACCCAGCCGGAGACCACGGCAGGGAGGACAGCCCCCGGCGCGCTCAGCAGTGTGTGCGCGCCGGGGGAGAGGAGGCAGCCGCTGACCGCCGGAGTCCGGGAGCTCCGCTCCCGGCAGCGGTCAGTGTAGCCCCGGGCGCACTGGAGTGTGCGCGCCGGGGAGAAGGGTGAGCGCTGCGGCTGGGAGCTCGGCTCCCGCTGCAGTGCTCTCTGTGAGAGCCGCCGCTGGGGGCCGGGAGCACTGCTCCCAGCGCCTCAGCCCAGCACGGGTGGCCAGCCGCAGCAGCCGGGACGGACGTCCCGGGCTGCTAGCCGGCGAGGGGGGTGCGCTGCAGCCCGGCTCCCCGCCGGACGCTGCAGCGAGGCCACAAGTCAGCACCGCTCACGGGGGACCGGGCTAGCCGGCTCCCTAGCGGTGTGGGGGAAATTAGGTTGGCAAGCAGGCTGATGAGCGCTGGGGTCCGGGAGCTACGCTCCCAGCGCCTCAGCGCTGCAACAGAGCCAGAGTCACGGCGGCCGGGACAAGTGTCCCGGGCCGCCGGGCTTCAGTACAGGGGGGTGCGCCGCTGCGTGCGGCGAGGCCACTGGTTAGTGCCACACTGGGGGGACAGGGAGAGCCAGCTCCCTGGAACCCCAGAGGCAGGAAGGCAGGCTGGAGGATGGGGGAAGCCAGCCCCATACCTCCAGCACTGAGAGAGAGCCCTAGCAGCCAGGCTGCAGGGCTAGGGCTAGTACACAGTAGTTACAGACCGAAACATTGTGTAAAATAATGACATACAGTGTGTTGTAAGGCACTGCAGTGCCTGAGTATGTAGAGTCTGTGCAAGGCACAGGCTCAGTGTATATTTAAAGGGAAATGTACAGTGTGATTTAAAATGTAATGTATTTAAGGATAAATTGCACTTACTTGATTGTGTGTCCCAGGAGGGGGGAATCCATAGCTGTGCAGGCTGATGGATTCTCCCAGACCTTTTCCCCAAAAACGGAATGTTTTCCCATCCAGCCTCACAATTCCAAAGGGTACAGGGAGAAAGAGAAGCAGCTTAGCTATGAAACAAGCTGGGTGGTTTCTTGGAGCTCCATGGAGATCAGCCGTAGTGCCAAGAAACCTGGACCGGGGAGCCCGGCTGCCCAGCTCTGGAGCCCAAATCCAGGCTGCGGGCAGTGAGAGGGGTCCCGGGCAGATTTCTGGAAGTCAGATTTAGGAGGGAAAACCTCCCCCCAGCCAGACTGAACGGCACCGTGGGAGTATCCTACTCTCCCAGATGGGAGAGACAAAGGAGACCGACCACTCCCCACTGTCCATAGGGAACAATGTTAGGTGTGCATGAGACCAGAGCATGCACAGCTCATGGGTAAACATTGATTGGTTGTGCACCACAGGGCGGGCTTACCCCTTGTGGTAAGGGGTCTTGGAGAGGGATAAAAGAAGGGCAGTTGGCCCATAGGAGTGTGTAATTGTAACATCTTCTTCTGCTGAAAACATCTTGATTGTATGCTGTTGCCCCTAGCAATAGGGAGGAGCCTTTTTAAAGGTTATTTGAGCAATAAACATCTTTGCCTCAAGACTGCTTCATCTTGTGACCAACAGGGTTAGGCCAAACCTAGCCCCGTCCTCCGGCTGTCCAGGGAAGCACCTAGCGTCTCCAAGCTCCGCCTTCCGCCAGCTACCGGTAGAGGCCTAGCAAGTGGCTAGTGGGGATTCGTCGACACCACACAGGTGTGGTAAAGCAGTGCGTCGGCACATACAGAGCAGAACCGTGGTTCCAAACGCCACGGCAGGTTAGGAGTTTGGTGGTGGCAGCAAGAACCCGCCCACAGCGCAGTGGGTGGAGTCAGTAACAGGCGGTTACTGACGGTAAGCGGGAATCCCCTATGTGGTCAGGCCTCGTGCGGCTTGACCTTCCATTCTGTGCGCAGTCAACGGGACGCGGCAAGCGGCGAGTGCTTCCGTACGGTACCGTCCTGTCACATAGTGATTCTAATCTCTGCCCATGTATGGCTCTGTGCACACACTAGTGATTCTAATCTCTGCCCATGTATGGCCCTGTGCACACACTAGTGATTCCGCCCTCCACCCAGGGGCCCTACTAGACCACCAGGGCACAGGTCTAGGTGTACGGACACCTGTTTGATAAGGCCCGCAGTACTTGGGGTTGGGGACCAGCATAGGGAAAGAGGCCCTTGACCTGTAGCTCCTCCCCCAGCTCTGGGTGACATCTACTGCAGATTTCCCACCCTTGAGCTGCCTCAGTCTCCCTCTTCCCTCACAGTGACCGGGCAGCCATCTTACAGCACAGCAGCAGCATTGTGTGTGACTGTGTGTCTTGTTTCTGCTGTCTGATATCACTTTCAGTGTATCTCAGAATTCTATCACTGTTATTTATACCCTGAGCTCAGGTACTGTCTGGGTTGGTCACTCACAGATTGCATACGGCTCTTTCTGACAGAGACTCATGTGTTGCATAGGAGGATGCCACTATGTAGATGTCACTGCCCTGGTGGATGCTATTAAGCATATCCTCCAGCTCACAGATGAGGAAGAACCCACTACTGTGGCAAAGAAAACTGATTTGTTTAAAAGCAGGTGGTGGTTAGAGCTGAATTACCCCATTCTGATTATTTGCTGGACATCAGACGGTAACTCTGTGCTACCCCTGGTAAGATGTTCCCTGTCTCTAAGAGGGCCTTGGCCCGTTATCCTCTACCAACAGAGATTTGTAACAAATGGGAAAACCCCCCACCTGTGGATTCTCAGGTCACCTGCCTTGTGGTATCATCCACTTTGCCGGTTACTACTGTCACCTCTCCAAAAGAACTGACAGATAAACGTATTGAGGGTTGCCTGAAATATATTTACTTTCTTACAGGGGCTGTTCATAGGCCCACTATAGCTGCTTCTTGGGCTGCAAAGGCAAAAGAAGCTTGGGCTCAGGCATTGGAGGAGGAACTGCATGAGGACATTTCTGAGGAGTGCAGACAACACTTGTGTCACATTAAAAGGCTTCTTACTATATTTAGGAACCGTCCTCTGAGGCGGGTGTGTTAGCCACTAAGGCTTCCACCACATGCATTCTGGCACGCCATATTCTGTGGCTTAGGCCTTGGAAAGTGGACCTGGATTTCAAGAAGACCTTGGAAGTCCTACCCTTCACAGGGGATATTCTTTTTGGAGAAAAATTTAATAAAATTGTGTCCTCTTTGGCGGCAGCCAAGACTGCCTTCCTTCCTCAGAATAACCTGGCTCAGAAAGCCAAGGGTACTACCTTTCGCTCCTTTCGACCTCAGGGTAAGGCAAAAGGTCAGTCATTCCCTAGACAACCCCACCAGTCCAAATTTCTCTTGCGTCCTAGAGGATGCTGGGGACTCCGTAAGGACCATGGGGAATAGACGGGCTCCGCAGGAGACATGGGCACTATAAAGAAACTTTAGAATGGGTGTGCACTGGCTCCTCCCTCTATGCCCCTCCTCCAGACCCCAGTTAGATCCTGTGCCCAGAGGAGACTGGACCGTTTTATTGACCTGGCCATTATTTGACTAATAACGTAATTTGAATCTAGGTCGGTGCAGGATCAAAAACCTCTCTTTCCTTCGTCATATTAAGGATGCTGTCCTATATATGAGAGATGCTCAGAGAGACGTTGGCCTACTGGGTTCCAGAGCCAACGCCATGGCAATTTCTGCTAGGCGGGCCCTGTGGACCCGACAATGGACGGGTGATGCCGACTCAAAGAAGCATATGGAGGTTTTGCCTTACAAGGGTGAGGAATTATTTGGGGAAGGTCTCACAGACCTGGTTTCCACAGCTACTGCAGGTAAATCCGCTTTTTTACCTTATGTTTCCTCACAGCAACAGAAAACGCCGCATTATCAGATGCAGTCCTTTCGGTTGCATAAATCCAAGAGAGTATGGGGATCTTCCTTTCTCGCCAGAGGTAAGGGCAGAGGGAAAAAGCTGCCAACTAGAGCTAGTTCCCAGGAACAGAAGTCCTCCCTGGCTTCTACAAAATTCACCGCATGACGCTGGGGCTCCCCTGAGGGAGTCCACCCCAGTGGGGGCACGTCTTCGACTTTTCAGCCACGTCTGGGTTCAATCACAGGTGGATCCCTGGGCAATAGACATTGTTTCCCAGGGTTACAAGCTGGAATTCGAAGAGGTGCCTCCTCGCCGGTTTTGCAAATCGGCCCTACCGGCTTCTTCTCCGGAGAGGGAAGTAGTTTTAAATGCAATTCAAAAGCTGTGTCTTCAACAAGTGGTGGTCCAGGTGCCCCTGCTTCAACAGGGGACAAGGTACTACTCAACCCTGTTTGTGGTACCGAAACTGGATGGTTCGGTCAGACCCATTCTGACTTTTAAAATCCTTAAACCTATACTTGAAAAGGTTCAAATTCAAGATGGAATCGCTCAGAGCGGTCATCGCCAGCCTGGAGGGGGGGGGGGGGGGTTTATGGTGTCTCTGGACATAAAGGATGCATACCTTCATGTCCCCATATATCCTCCTCATCAGGCGTTCCTGAGATTCGCTGTACAGGACTGTCATTACCAATTTCAGACGTTGCCGCTTGGGCTTTCCACGGCCTCGAGGATTTTCACCAAGGTGATGGCGGAAATGATGGTGCTCCTGCGCAAGCAGGGTGTCACAATTATCCCGTACTTGGACGATCTCTTAAAAGCGAGATCGAGAGAACAGTTGCTGAACAGCGTGTCACTCTCCCTGAGGGTGTTGCAACAGCACGGCTGGATTCTCAATCTACCAAAGTCACAGTTTGTTCCAACGACCCATTTGCCTTTCTTTGGCATGATTCTGGATACGGAACGAAAAAGGATTTTTCTCCCGATGGAAAAGGCCCAGGAACTCCAGAACGTGGTCAGGGACCTGTTAAAGCCAAAAAGGGTGTCGGTCCATCAATGCACTCGAGTTCTGGGAAAGATGGTGGCGTCTTAAGAGGCCATTCCATTCGGCAGGTTCCATGCGAGGACTTTTCAGTGGGACCTTCTGGACAAGTGGTCCGGGTCACATCTACATATTCATCAGATGATCAGCCTGTCCCGCAGGGCCAGGGTATCTCTCTTGTGGTGGCTGCAGAGTGCTCACCTTCTAGAGGGTCGCAGGTTCGGCATTCAGGACTGGGTTCTGGTGACCACGGACGCGAGCCTCCGAGGCTGGGGAGCAGTCACACAGGGAAGAAACTTCCAGGGTCTGTGGTCAAGCCAGGAGGTTTGCCTACACATCAAAGTACTGGAATTGAGTGCCATATACAACCGCCTACATCAAGCTGAGAATTTGCTTCGCGACCTACCGGTTCTGATTCAGTCAGACAACGTCACGACTGTGGCTCATGTAAACCGCCAAGGCGGAACAAGGAGCAGAGTGGCAATGGCAGAAGCCACCAGAATTCTTCGCTGGGCGGAAAATCATGTAAGCGATCTGACAGCAGTCTTCATTCCGGGAGTGGACAACTGGGAAGCAGACTTCCTCAGTAGACACTCAGATCTCAATCCAGGAGAGTGGGGACTTCATCAAGAAGTCTTTGCAGAGATTGCAAGTCAGTGGGGACTGCCTCAAATAGACATGATGGCGTCACGCCTCAACAAAAAGCTCCCGAGTTATTGTGCCAGGTCAAGGGACCCTCAGGCGGTAGCAGTGGACGCCCTGGTGACTCCATGGGTGTTCCAGTCAGTCTATGTGTTCCCTCCTCTTCCTCTCATCTCAAAAATATTGAGAATCATAAGACGAAAAGGAGTACAGGCAATTCTCATTGTTTCAGATTGGCCTCAAAGGGCCTGGTATCCGGAGCTACAGGAAATGCTCACAGAAGATCCGTGGCCTCTTCCTCTCAGAGAGGACCTGTTGCAACAGGGGCCCTGTCTATTCCAAGACTTACCGCGGCTGCGTTTGACGGCATGGCGGTTGAACGCCAGATCCTAGCCGAAAAGGGCATTCCGGATGAGGTCATTCCTACTCTGATAGGGGCTAGGAAGGAGGTGACAGCGAAACATTATCACCGTATCTGGAGGAAGTATGTGTCTTGGTGTGAGACCAAGAATGCTCCTTCGGAGGAATTCCATCTGGGCCGTTTTCTCCACTTCCTACAGACTGGAGTGAATTTGGGCCTAAAATTAGGTTCCATTAAGGTACAGATTTCGGCCCTGTCTATTTTCTTTCAGAAGGAATTGGCTTCTCTACCAGAAGTCCAGACTTTTGTTAAGGGAGTGCTGCATATCCAGCCTCCTTTTGTGCCCCCAGTGGCACCATGGGACCTTAACGTGGTGTTACAGTTCCTTAAGTCTCATTGGTTTGAGCGTCTTCAAACCGTGGAATTAAAATATCTCACTTGGAAAGTGGTTATGTTGTTGGCCTTGGCGTCTGCAAGGCGAGTGTCTGAGTTGGCGGCTTTATTTCACAAAAGCCCCTATCTGATTTTCCATGTGGACAGAGCGGAGTTGCGAACTCGTCCTCAATTTTTGCCTTAGGTGGTTTCCTCTTTTCATATGAACCAACCTATTGTGGTGCCTGTGGCTACGGGAGATTTGGAGGATTCCAAATCCCTTGATGTAGTCCGGGCCTTAAAAATTTACGTAGCCAGGACGGCTCAGATTAGGAAAACAGAAGCTCTGTTTGTCCTGTATGCAGCCAACAAGGTTGGCGCTCCTGCTTCTAAGCAGACTATTGCTCGCTGGATCTGTAACACGATTCAGCAGGCTTATTCTACGGCTGGATTGCCGTTACCTAATTCGGTGAAGGCCCATTCCACTAGGAAGGTGGGATCTTCTTGGGCAGCTGCCCGAGGCGTCTCGGCATTACAGCTTTGCCGAGCGGCGACTTGGTCGGGTTCACTTTTGCAAAATTCTACAAGTTTGATACCGTGGCTGAGGAGGACCTCATGTTTGCTCAATCGGTGCTGCAGAGTCATCCGCACTCACCCGCCCGTTTGGGAGCTTTGGTATAATCCCCATGATCCTTACGGAGTCCCCAGCATCCTCTAGGACGTAAGAGAAAATAAGATTTTTAACTTACCGGTAAATCTTTTTCTCCTAGTCCGTAGAGGATGCTGGCGCCCGTCCCAGTGCGGACAACATTCTGCAAGACTTGTATATAGTTATTTGCTTGCATAAGGGTTATGTTACAGTTTTGTTCAGTCTTTGACTGATGCTGTTCTGTTTCATGCTGTTGACTGGTTCGTATATTCCAGGTTATACGGTGTGGGCTGGTGTGAATCTTGCCCTTGGATTAACAAAATCCTTTCCTCGTACTGTCCGTCTCCTCTGGGCACAGTTTCTCTGAGGTCTGGAGGAGGGGCATAGAGGGAGGAGCCAGTGCACACCCATTCTAAAGTTCTTTGTGGTGGCCATGTCTCCTGCGGAGCCTGTCTATATCCCATGGTCCTTACGGAGTCCCCAGCATCCTCTACGGACTAGGAGAAAAAGATTTACCGGTAGGTTTAAAATCTTATTTTTTCAAGCCCAGCACGTCAAACGGCTGCTAAACCAGACAAGCCCGCAGCCTGATGGGGCGGGCCTCCCCCTGTGGCACCCCAGGGTGGGAGGCAGACTTCTGCACTTCGCTCCAGTTTGGCGCATGACCACTTCAGACACTTGGGTGCTAGAAGTTGTCTCTCAAGGGTACACTATCTCGTTCAAGGGATGTCTCCCTTGTCTGTACTTCACAAACCCAACAGGTCACACCGGTCTATCCTCAACCTCAAATCTTTAAACAAGTTCGTGAGGGTGTCCAAGTTTCAAATGGAAACTTTACGTTCAATAGTTTTTACCTTGTAACCAGGGGACTACATGGTCTCTCTGGATATTCAAGATGCATATCTGCATATTCCTATTGCCACACCACACCAGCAGTTTCTACATTTTGTTATTGGCAGCCTACACTACCAGTTTCAGGCTCTGATGTTTGGCCTGGCCACGGCCCCTCACATCTTCATGAAGGAGTTGGGAATTATGACGACTCATCTCTGTCATCAGGGAGTGTGAATCCTTCCATACTTGGACAACTTGCTGATTATGGCAGCCTCTCGGGAAGTCCTCAGTCATCTCCAACTGACGGTAACCTTCCTACAGTCCCACGGTTGGCTGATAAATTTGAAAAAGTCCTTCCTGGTCCCGTCTCAGAATATGGTACACCCAGAGGGGCTTCTGGACACACACAGTCAAAGGCTGTATTTATCTCCAGACTAGGTCTTGAAACTGCAGACCAAAATACGTCACTTTCTTCACCATCCTCGAGCGTCTGCATACACTCAGCGATGCAGACGCTCGGTCTGTTGGTGTCATCTTTCGACATGGTTGAGTACAGTCAATTTCATTCTTGCCCCCTGCAACGCCTGATACTTTCCAGTTGGAATGGCCTACCAAGGTCTAAAATGATCTCCCTGACTCCAGAGGTTCGTCAGTCACTGACTTGGTGGCTTCAGGACCAGCATCTGAGCATGGGCTGTCCCTTCTGGATCTCCAGCTGGGTCCTCCTGACAACGGACGCCAGTCTTCGGGGCTGGGGAGCGGTGACAGAGCAACACTCCCTTCTGGGACATTGGACCAGGTTGGAATCTCTGCTTCCGATCAATATTCTGGAGTTGAGAGCGGTGTTCAACGTACTAACTCAGGCCCGTCCTATTCTGCAGAACAGGCCAGTTCAAGTTCAGTTGGACAATGCCACCACGGTGGCCTACATCAAACATCAGGGCGGCACTCGAAGTCGCATGGCAATGATGGAAGCGTCCAAAATCCTGCATTGGACGAAATGTCATATCTTCCAGCCATTTTGGCAGTATTCATCCCGGGTGTTCTCAGCTGGGAAGCGGACTTCCTCAGTCATCAGGATGTTCATGCCGGAGAGTGGGCTCTTCATCCAGAGGTCTTTCAACTCCTGGTGGACAGATGGTGCCTACCAAACGTGGACCTCATGGCCTCTTGACACTAACAAAGTTCGGGTCTTCGGATCTCAAACCTGGGATCCTCAAGCAGCGTTCGTGGACGCTGTGGCAGTCCCCTGGACCTTTTACCTGCCTTTTGTCTTTCCTCTGGTGTCACTTCTACCCCGGGAGCTTTGGAAGTTTAAACAAGAAGGAGGAAAACTCATACTCATCGCTCCTGCATGGCCCAGACGTCACTGGTTCTCAGATCTCCATGGATTCTCGTCAGAGCTACCTCTTCTATTTCCTCAGTGACCGGACCTGCTCTCTCAGGGGCCCTGTCTTCATCTGGATCTGGTCCGGCTGTCTTTGATGGCGTGGCTCTTGAGGCTTCGCTATTGAGGTCAAAAGGTTTTTACGTGAGGCGGGGGTCCAAACTATGCTGAAGGCTCGCAAACCAGCCTCTGCTCGTATATATCATAGAGTGTGGACCACTTACTTCACTTGGTGCGTTACTAAGCATTATAATGCCACCAAGTTCAGGACTTGTAGAGTTCTGGCATTTCTCCAAAGAGGTCTAGGCTTGGGCCTTTGTCTTGCGTCTCTCAAGGTACACATTTCTGCCTTGTCTGTATGGTTTCAGCACATGATTGCCTCCATACCTGATGTATACACGTTCCTTCAAGGTGTTATTCGCATTCAGCCTCCCTATGTTCCACCGGTGGCACCTTGGGATCTGTCTGTTGTGTTGGAGGCTCTCCAAGAAGTGCCATTCGAACCTCTTAACTTTGTGGACCTTAAATGGCTGACAGCTAAGGTTCTATTCTTACTGGCTATTGCCTCTGCTAGGAGGGTTTCAGAGTTGGGTGCATTGTCCTGTTGTCCCCCCTTTTTGATCTTCCACCATGACAGAGCAATTCTCTGAACTATGCCTAGTTACCTTCCTAAGGTGGTTTCTTCTGTTCATCTTAACCAAGAGATTGTGGTTCCAGCCTTCATTTCCCCTGATTTGTCGACTACAGAGCGTTCTTTGGATTTGGTTAGGGCTTTACATATCTTATGTGGACGGTACTACCTCTATTAGACATTCTGATACCTTGTTTATTCTTTTTGGTTTCCACAAGCGTGACTGGCCAGATGGATTAGAATGGTGAGTGCACATGCTTACACTCGGGCTGATCTTCCAGTTCCAGCCTTGATTTCTGCCCATTCTACTCGTTCTGTTGGACCTTCTTGGGCGGCACGCTGTGGGGCATCCACCGAACAATTGTGCAAGGTGGCTACGTGGTCCTCAGTGAACACGTTTCTTAGGTTCTATGTCTTTGATACCTTCGCCTCCCAGGATACTTCCTTTGGACGCCGGATTCTCTACTCCTTTCAGACACGTCCCCTCCCTTGATATACTGCTTTGGGACATCCCCGATGTGCCCTGTGGAACCTATGTACACTGATGCAGAAAGTAAGAGTTATGGTAGACTTACCTTTGGTAACTCCCTTTCTGCGAAATGCATAGGGTCCACAGGGCGCCCACCTTGACGCAACTGGACTCTCTCTGGGTTTTTATGGCATTGGGCGATGGTTCCTTCTCCTCTCTGTGAGAACGTGTTCTTATGTGTCTAACATCTTTCTTCTCTCTTTCCTGTTTGCTGCATTGGACTGGTTAACAAAACTGAGCTACCTGGAGGTGGGGTTGTAGAGCAGGGAAGCTATGCATCCTGGGACAGCTAAAGCTTTAACTGTTTGGTGCCTGGATGGCTCATCCACCTCTACACCCTGATGCTCCCTGTGGACCCTATGTACTTCACAGAAAGGGAGATAACAAAGGTAAGTCTACCCTAACTCTCCTTTTGTCCAGTGAATACCAGCATCCCTGCCCAGCAATAGCCTCCTATTCTCACTGATATCCGGAGACTCCCCCGAGGACAGCTAGGTCTAGATTGTTAGTGATCACATGGAGATAGGAGGTTGCTGAGCCTTGCAGTCTAACAGCTATCACTGCAGCCAGGCCCACAGCCTCTCTTCTTTCACTCTCAGCGGTGGACAAGACAGGAGCTGGGCCATAGATAAGAGGAGGAGAGGGGGGTACATGGCGTAGTAATAGGAAGGGGTCCAGGGCTGGTCAGGACGCATTGGAGCACGGGGTGTAGGCTGAGGGGTACAGGGCCGCTCAGGGCACATTGGAGCACGGGGTGTAGGATGGGGGGGTACAGGGCTGGTTAGGGCACATTGGAGCACGGGGTGTAGGATGGGGGGAGGGGGGGGTACAGGGCTGGTTAGGGCACATTGAGGCACGGGGTGTAGGATGAGGGGTCCAGGGCTGGTCAGGGCACATTGGAGCACGTGGTGTAGGATGGGGGGTACAGGGCAGGTAAGGGCACATTGGAGCACGGGGTGTAGGATGGGGGGGACAGGGCCAATCAGGACACATTGGAGCACGGGGTGTAGGATGGGGGGTAGTACAGAGCCGGTCAGGGCACATTGGAGCACGGGGTGTTGGATGGAAGGGGGGGGGGGGGGGGGGGGTACAGGGCCGGTCAGGGCACATTGGAGCACGGGGTGTAGGATGATGGGGGGGGGGTACAGGGCCGGTCAGGGCACATTGGAGCACGGGGTGTAGGATGGGGGGGGGGGGGGGGTACAGGGGCCGGTCAGGGCGCATTGGAGCACGGGGTGTAGGATGGGGGGGTACAGGGCCGGTCTGGGCACATTGGAGCACGGGGTGTAGGATGGGGGGGAGGGTACAGGGCCGGTCAGGGCACATTGGAGCACGGGGTGTAGGATGGGGGGGAGGGTACAGGGCCGGTCAGGGCACATTGGAGCACGGGGTGTAGGATGGGGGGGTACAGGGCCGGTCCGGGCACAGTGGAGCACGGGGTGTAGGATGGGGGGGGTGGGTACAGGGGCCGGTCAGGGCACATTGGAGGGCGGGGTGTAGGATGGGGGGGGGTACAGGGCCGGTCAGGGCACAGTGGAGCACGGGGTGTAGGATGGGGGGGTACAGGGCCCGGTCAGGGCACATTGGAGCACGGGGTGTAGGATGGGGGGGAGGGTACAGGGCCGGTCAGGGCACATTGGAGCACGGGGTGTAGGATGGGGGGGGGGGGGGGGGGGGTACAGGGCCGGTCAGGGCACATTGGAGCACGGGGTGTAGGATGGGGGGGTACAGGGCCGCTCAGGGCACAGTGGAGCACGGGGTGTAGGATGGGGGGGTACAGG